>NW_026652296.1:38858657-39131589 GCF_009828535.3 Hylobates moloch
CTGGGTTCAAGCGATTCTCCTGCCTCAGCCTTCCAAGTAGCTGGGATTACAGGCATGCAACCCCACGCTCAGCTAATTTTTGTATTTTTTAGTAGAGATGGGGTTTCATCATGTTGATCAGGCTGGTCTTGAACTCTTGGCCTCAAGTGATCTGCCTGCCTTGGCCTCCCAAAGTTCTGGGATTACTTACAGGCATGAGCCACTGCACCCAGCCAAGTGATAGTTTCTTAGAGGTGAATTGCAATGGGACTTCCAGAAAACATGTCATATTTCTATGCTTATAAAATTTTCTTATTAAATAAAGGGTTTATTCCACTGTGATTATTTAAAAGAGAATCATCTTTTCTGTATTAGAGTGCCGAACATGGGCCTCAGCAGGCACAGCACAGCCCTTCCAGAACTCCCACCTGACATTTCCAGAAGCCTCCCAGATCTAGATCTCTCTCCCCTACACATTCCCCTAAATGTTTTTAAGGGGCGGGTGCCATGAAACCCGAAGATCCCTCTACCAACAGCTTTGCTGGCTCTCTCCCTGTCAGAAGCAAAGGCCATTCCAAACTTGAATTCTGCTAGGTGCGCTATTGACTAGAATGAGACGAGGAGTCAGACAGGAAAGAGCCCAAGCTTCATTGGCCTTGTCGCCTCATTTGCCCAATAATTTATACAACGTCAGGGCAAAGTCTTCTAGAACCCAACCTGGTAACTGCACATTTGGCCTGATACCTCCCAATTCTGAAAGAACATATCGATGCTCAGCAGGGACAGAGGGAAGAATCAACTCCCCATCATGGAAAATAAAATGTTCAGCTGAGCAATAATGAAGCATATGAGTAATGCCCAAAAGACACTACAGGTAAATACAATTACACAGTGAACACAGTGGCTTTAATCAGAGGTTTCTTTGTGTGGGACAGCTGTCCTCTGAGCACCTGCCCAGGACTCTTTTTTACAACAGTCTCCAGCTTTTGCCCCGACCCTGCTTCACACAATGGGGAAACGTACCATATTCCCATTCCCTTTGTTTACAGTTCCTCTCCTTCCTGTCTGTGGACTATTGTTTCCTAACCTTCGTGGCTGTGTGTAGATGTGTGTGTCCACCGGGGCTTTGCGCTCAACTACCAGCCCCACTATTGAGGTTTGTGTGAAGCAGCACAAAGAAGCTAAAGGAAAAAATATTCATAAGCAGCCCAGCCATCCCGACCCCAGCACTGGTGCCCCATTTCATGCATCTATGTGCCAGAGAAAACAAGTGAAGCATGGCACCATCAGGGCCCTCTTGGCTTGATTTCACCTCTGCATCTGCATGAGAAGCTCAGGGAGTCACTGCTCATCGAGGGGTTTGGTCAATGGCTTTTCCAGTTTGCTCTCCACCTAGAATCTGAGCCCCTTCCACCTTTAGCCAAGCCCTCAAAGCACTTTTTCCAATGGTCCTGAGCCATATGGCTTTCCAGAAACCTTTCTTTTCCCAAAGATCCCAGAAACTATGCTTCAACTTTCACTGTGGAGTATTTTTTTCTTGTTCCAGTTTGTTTCTGGGAAACACACTCTCTGTTCAGGTGGCTTCAGTTCCGGTGTGCTTGCCTGCACTGCTCAGCCCATGGACCTCCTGCTGCAGCCGCCTTCTGAAAATGACTAATGAACCTCTCAGTGGCTTATCAGCTATTTGCTACCCTGAACTATTGCAGATATGCAAGAGACATTTACCTTAAAATGCAAAGAAGACAAGTCCGTTTACTTTGGGTTCAGGCCAAGAAATTAATCTGAGTTTGGAGGTAAAATTCCTTCAAGTTCAAACCAATGAAGATCTATTTTAGGTACTTTTGATCTTTGAATTGTAGAGACTTAGTGCCTTTTTTGCCTGGATACGTTAAACATGGAGGTCGCTTTACCAGTTCAAGTTCCTGGGGGAAAGGAAATAATTTCATCATGGACAGGGCCAAATGCTGAAGCAGAGGCTTGACTTTCAAAGGTTGGAGTTCACAGTCCATTGTGTGCTTGGGTCCATGTGTCCACTGTGGTTTGAGAAATGACTTTTATTGGTAGTTAATATCCCTTCTCCAACAGATATTTCCGGGAAAAGTATCTAACATTGAGCAATGGAAGCTGGCCTCAATCTGAAAGGTTGTTTTTGCTGTGCTTTTCTGAGAAGAGCCACGTTGTCAATAGAACGGTCCCCAGAGAGCACTAATCAATCAGTGTGACCTCCAAAGGGGGCCCAGTCCTAATCAGAGGTGAGGCCAGGGCAGATTGGATCTGGAGAGATGCTTCTGTAGAAAGCTGTGTGGGGACCGCATGGTGGCTTCACATCTCACTCCCTGCATTTGATCGTTACCGAGGGACACGTCATTTGTTAATGAACAACACTGGTCACCTTCTGTGTGGTAAGAGAGCCTGCGGAAAAGACTCCTGATCCAAACACTGGTGTTGGTGAAAGGAGATCAAAGAAAGTGTGCTGGAAGAGGTGACTTCTAAGCTGAGTCCTGAAGATTGATTGTCAGTTAGCACCTTAGGCAGTGCTTTGGGTTTAGTGTCCCTTAAAGGAAACTCTGAAAAAAGGACAAGAAGTTTATGTGGGAGGTAGTTCCAGGATGCACCAGGGAGGGTGGGGAAATGACACAGGAAAGGGAAGAGGAGGCAACCATGAAGGGTTTGTCATCATCGGGTTACCACTGTGGAAAACCGGGCTCAGTGCTAATGGGGACCTCTCGAAGAGTCCCCAGTAGGCATGGCATGCCTCCAAGATATCCACCAGAGGAGAGGGAGGTGGGGTGTTTATCCATCAGCTCCCATCAGTGGCTAAGGGAGATTATTCTCAGCCCTGCCTCAAGAGTAGCCCTGAGCTCTGAAGATGCGAGTCTTAAAGGTGCTTAGAATTGGTCAGTGTCACACAAACACACACAGGAAAGGCCACTTGCTGTCCCAGGACACTCACAGCATCTCCTGCAGGGAGTCAGGGGACAAGTACCACAGCCATTCCTGGTAGAAGAGGCAGCCTGGAGACCATGGGCTTAGGGAGCTTGGACACTGAGTCAGGAGGGTAACAGCGGAGAGTGGAACGAAACCTGCCTTGCGGAGCTGGGCGCTGTTCTGCTGTCTCCTGGGAGGTGGTTTCTCCATTCCAAATTTGCTTAGGCTCCTGGGGAAGAATCTGTGACTGGGTTCAGGTGAGAACTCAGGTCCAGTCTTTCTTCAGCATCTCCCCTTGAGTACATTTGCATCTGTCTCCATATATATGTGTGTGTGTGTCTGTGCATGTGTGTGTGTGCGTGTGTGCATGTGTGTGTGTATGTATATCTGTCAAATCCATAGAAAAATTGATAGGATTTCTAGCAGCCATGGGACTTGGCTTAAGAAAAGCAGCTTCTTTTGGTCTGGAATGCAACAGTACCCTGGCTTCAGATTGGGTCAGCCCAATTTGGCATCCCTGACCACCAGATGCTCCTGCTTGCCGGATTCACATAGGCAGAACTCCACGTGCAGGTCAGCATACAGTCTTCCTGCCTGCCTTCAGCTCTGCCAAACCAGGTCCACAGCAGGGCCTTTGCACTTGCTCTTCCTTTCTCTGCAGCATCCTGCCCAGGGGCCTTTGATAATGGCATCTGTTTTTAGGCCTCGTTTCCAGAGCCTGCTCCTTGGGGTGGCCTCCTCTAAGCTGCTGACCTAGGAGAACCTCTGACTCTCAGCCTCCCTCCCCTTCCCGGGTTTTATTTTCTCTATAGCATGCATTACTCTCTAAAATCATATATTCATGTGTCTCTTTCATTTAGCAGGGCCCTTGCCTTGTTCATTGCATTGCCAGCACCTGAGATATGTTGCTGAATGAATGAATGAATGGACAGAGGATTAAGTGAATAAGTAGACGAATGGATAATAAATAAATGAATGAAGTGTTCAGCACAATATTTGCCACAGAGAGAACTCAGTAAAATGGAGCATTTTATTACTTTGGATTAAAAGGAGAAAGAAGAACCCATTGTAACATCTATCACAAAAACCTCTCACCCGATTTTGGATTTCTCTTTCTGTTGATAACTGTATTTCTTCATTTAATTTTCTTCCTGAGCTTGCTGTATAAAGATCTTCCTCTCTGTTGCTATATTCTTCTCCCTCCCCTCACCTTTGTCCCCGAGCACGCAGGGATCCCTCCCTACAGTAAGCTGTCAAGACAGGAAACACTCTGGCAGCGATGATTGATGCCTGGTGAACGACTCTCAATGATTATTTTGTGCCTGTGTTTATTTAGCAGGTTTAAGTTTCATTTAATCCTGAGGAAAGGTCCTGGATGTGGACTGGAGATCCATAAACCTGAAAAGGGCCTGCAGGCTTGGTTTGCTTTTGATAAACACTGAGACATTGGATTCTTATTGAAATGAGTGGGCCCACCCACCGGGCCCTGCTCCTTTCTCTTCCAGGATCTGGTAAAACTCATTTCCCTCAGTTCACCTCTCACTGGCATGAGTGAGCTCCTCCCAGCAAACAGCCTCTGGCCGCTTGCAGACGGCCAAACCTAGCAGGTGCACTGTGAACTTCAAAGCCTGCTTCCCACGGAGAACATCTCGCAGGGGCCATGTGGTCCTTGCCCTAAGGAAGCAAAGGAGGAAGTTGGTGCCTGACACCCATAGTTAGATAACAAAATGCTTCCAAGTCCAGGTGACAGTATAGACAGCACAGTGGGGAGTAGTGGAGACCGTGTCCCGTGGACAGAGCACCCCAAGCTCGTTGACGTGGACCCAGGCCTGGGACTCGGGAGTTGAATTGGTGTGGGCTGTGTGGACAGATTTCACAGGAGGTGCCTGATATATGCGCCAAGTATCTTAATTTCCAAATGCTGATGACTCATTCAATTTTTAAACACCCTATGCAGGCTGAAAAGCAGGTCAGCATGCCTCCAGCTTGTGCATGCGGGAAGCCTGTCCTGGATCCTCTACAAGCACTCTGGCTTTATTTTTATTTTTTATTTTTTAGGGTTTTTTTTTTTTTTTTTTTTTTGCATAAAATCTAGATCCTGCACAAAGCATGCTCTCACTTTTAAGATAACTTACTGTTTCATTTTCTTTTCCGTTAAGAAAATAATTGTTCTTGCAAAAAACTTTTCTTGTAGAAAATACAGATGGATGAAAATAGCATCAATAAAATCCCCCATAAATCTGCCGTTGAGAGGAAACCCGCTGTAAGCATGTCAGAGAATGGTGCTTCACTCTCATTTCAAAGCATAGCTTTACATCCTTTCTTGTGAATTCTCGTTTGACTCCTGTAGAGAATGTCTACTGGGGGCTACAAACAGCCATCAGTATGGTGGATTTGCAGAAGAAATTGCTCTAAGCTGTGTGTTAAAGGTGGATGGAAAACTGGAGGAGGGCATGGAAGGACAGGCCAGCTTCAGAGGTAAAGAGAAAATGGCGTGGGAAGGAGACCTGTGCGGGGAGAGCAGAAGGGTGGGGTGGATTGCAGGCACATCAACAGAGACTACTTCATCCCCTGCCCTGCTGCTCACATGCATAATGTGGTCGTACACTCCACTGGGCTTCCATTGGCCCTGGCAGTGCAGGAGCGGGGGTTTCCGAATCCAGAGTACCTTGTATAATAAGACTCAGGTGTCCAGCTCCACTCCGCAGGACCAGAAAGCATCCATGGTGTCTTTAAACGCTATCAAATATCAAATATCAAATTGTTTTTTAAAATGACTCCCCTCCACTGCTGAATTTGTATATTGTCTAACTCAGCTTGGGGGTGGTGTAGAATGGGGCATATTTTATCTATGAACTTTTGGTATCTGAGGTGGGTCTGAAAGGCATGAAGAGTTTTCAAGTCAAGTACTGTGATTGCCACTGTCCTCTGCGAACATCAGAGGAAAAATCGTCATGTATTCCACAACTGCCTTCTATTAGGCTCACTGGAAGAGATGGAAATTCTGCCAGTTCTGGTCTGACAAACTTGATGGTGTATGCAGGCTTAGAGCTGGAAGCTATTGGATTTCTTGTTGTAATAGGGTAAGTCGGATTTCCAGGTTGATATGCAAGAGGAGAAGAAATGAACTAATAAGATAGCAGAAAGCTGGCTGCATGAGGTACCCAGCCATGGGAATCATGACACCAGATGAAGAGCAGCTCACATAACCTTTTAAAGTGCTTGATGTTGGGCACAGTATGACTCCTGTGCATGAAGCCCAAATAGTTACTGAAGTTTAATTCATTATCAAGCGCTTTGTGTCAGTGGGTTACAAAATATGGGCACAGACGAAGGAGACGTGCCACAATATTGGGATGAAATTTGGAAACAAATAGAAGTTGGAGCCTGGAGACATAGTTTCCTTTGAGAACATAAGCCCTTTAGTAATCAAGGAAAATGTCAGGAGGATTTTGAATTTCCCTGGGGTATGAGATGAAGATTTACATTCGTCCCTCAGTATCCATGGGGCATTGGTTCTAGGACCCATCTTGGACACAAAAATTCATAGATGCTCAAGCCCCTGATAGAAAATGACATAGTATTTGCATATAACCTGTGTCTGTCCTCCTGTATACTTTAAATTGTTTCTAGCTTATTTATAATATCTAATACAATGTAAATGCTATTTAAATAGTTGTATCGTTTAGGCAATAATGATAAGAAAGAAGTCTGTACATATTCAGTAGAGCTGCAACCATTAACTTTTATGGGGGATGGTGAATACTTTTGATTGGAGGTTGGTTGAATTCATGGTTGCAGAACCCCTAAATATGGAGGACAAATTGTAATGTGATTTGACCTGTGCTCAAGAGGCTGTAAGACACTTGACATTAGATTTTGTTGTGATTTCTTCAGTTCAGCTGGTAGACAACAGAGCATATGGTGTATATTCCAGAATGAGTTATTCAATTAAAAGTGAGACACATCCCTTGATAGTGAAGCCAATATCCCTATTGCATCCAAACAGGTGTTATTTGTGCAGGTAAAGCAGAAGTAGGGAGAAACTCGAATGCACACAAAGCCAAGTGAAAATCAGCCTCGATTATGTCAAGCTGGCAATTTCAGATTACCTTGTACTTTGCAGAGCAGCAGTGCTATTTGCCTCTTTCCAAAGTTCAAATTTGAGAATTCCTGAGTTTGTGCGTGAGTAACGGAAATTTGTATCTGGAGGAGGTCTTCTGCAAGGTGGTTATCTCCAGTGGTTTTTTGTTAAGTACTCTACATAAGTCTCAGGAAGGGCATGTACTGTAACATGGGTACATGTGTTTATTTTATACGTACAAGTATATTGTTATACCATGAATATTATGAAACACACAAATGTCATTTTTTAATAGTGAGATAAAAATTCTTACAAATTTAGGATTTAATATTTTCTTCCCACACCCCAGTGGGTCTGTTTGTCACTCCCTAGGGTGCAAGCATGGCTTGGAATACTTCAAGGAACAACAGGGTCTGTCTTTGGAACAGGCATGTAACTTTTCAAAGGAAATGTTTTGGCTAGGTCAGAAGGATGCAAGGAGGGTAGAGGAAAAAGTGAGGGCCAGTGAGTTGGGGATTTCTCTTTGTTACCATCCACAAATTGTGATGGAATCTTCCAGCAAGGCCTCTTGAGGTATGCATACCTATTTGCTGAATGTAGAGGTGAGCATTTCCTCTTTAGAAGCAAGTTCTCCAGTTAAGATGCTTGCCACTCAGTGAAGCTAGTCGTACAGATGGCTGAGTCTTTCTCTGGTGGGTAGGGGGCCAGTACACTATCTCGCACTCCTCTATCATCTCTGCCATGAAAAGAGGACGGGGATGCTTCCCAGTCACCTAGCTCCAGGGACATTAAGTTGCATGGAAAAGAAGGGTCCTCAAATAGCCAGGCTGTACTGGTTTTAATTTTGCTTTTAAGAGGTGAAGAGCAATATAGTATGTGTTGTTTGTTGAAAAGTTAGTGTAAAATATGGCACAACACTTTTGCCAAAGCTTGTTTTTTGTTGTTAAATTCTTAGGACCTATAAAATCACAACTAATACTTGAAATAATGACATCAGAATATCAAAAATGAGCTACACTCACCATACTTCCTATGCTTAATCAAATATCATTACTACCTGTGCCATGTGACGTGGTTGATTTGCTGAGGAGCCCACATCATCCAGGCCCTGGGATTTACCTTACCATGGCTCCTTCCCTCCACCTGCGTGTCTGTCCTGCCCACCCCAACAGAACCTCAGAGGTGGCCTAAGGCTGGCAATGCAGGTCAGGGCAACCCTGCTTGCCTCAGGCTGTGGGCTCAGCAAGTAGCTGCTCTGTGTGTTTTATGTGGGGTTTTGTGCCATCCTGAGAAACAGTGAGACTGCCAAAGTATTGGCCTGCAGGTTAAGCAAATTAAAAAAAAAAAAAGAAAAAGAAAGAGATAACATTGATATCTGCTAATTCTACTTTTTCTTTATTATTTATTTATTTGTTTTTTAAGACAGAGTCTCATGCTGTTGCCCAGGCTGGAGTGCAGTGGTGAGATCACTGCAGCCTTGAGCTCGTGGGCTCAAGGGATCCTCTTGCCTCAGCCTCCTGAATAGCTGGGATCACAGGTGTGCACCACCACACCTGGCTAATTGTTTTACTTTTATCTTTTGTAGAGACAGGGTCTCGCTCCACTGCTCAGGCTGGTCTCAAACTCCTGTCATCAAGCAATCCTACCGTCTTAGCCTACCAAAGTGCCGGGATTACAGGCAGGAACCACTGTGCCTGGCCTTTTGTTTTCTTTAGAACATCTAAGTGGGATGGACTCATGAGGACTAGGGGCAGCATGCCTTCCCCTCTACTCCACCCAAAGACTGTGATAAAATGACAACCCCTTTGTAGTTTAGTCACCATTAAAAGCAATAACTTATTAGAGTCTTAATAGCACTGCCAGGACTAATGTAGATGCAGGAAATGTGGGGAAAAACCTCCTTGGTCATCTTACAAGAAGCTCATAGATAGAAAACAACACATACATGTGCCTGACCTCTAGAAACACCCAGGAGACTTTGGTTAGGTGCTTTATACTGTCGTTTGGCCCACAGTTACTGTGGATGTCTCAAGAGGGGACGTGAGGCATGAAGGGTCACCCAGGTACACAGTACTCTGCACATGCTCCTACTTCATGCAGAGCCACACCGAGAGGAAAAGAAGCTCAGCTCAAATCTACAGATGAGAAACTCGCATTCAGAGCAGTTCTATGACTTACCTGCAGGATTGCTTGGGCATGGTGATGTGGCATGGCTGGAGTAGGATGCAACATCTCTGCAGCAGAGCCACAATGGCAAGTCAGACTACAGACAGGGGATGTCAAGAGGGGTTTGTTTTTCTTGGTGTGTGTGTTTTTATTTTTGTTTTTTGAGACAGGATCTGGCTCTGTCCCCAAGTCTGGAGTACAGTGGCATAATCTTGGCTCACTGCAACACCCGCCTCCCGGGCTCAAGCCATCCTCCCACCTAAGCCTCTCAAGTAGCTGGGACTAAAGGCACCTGCTCCCATGCCCACTAATTTTTGTATTTGTTGTAGAGACGAGATCTTGCCATGTGGTCCAGGCTGGTCTCGAACAACTCCTGGGCTCAAGTGATCTGCCATCCTTTGCCTCCAAAGTGCTGGGATTACAGGCATGAACCACCGGGCCTGGCCATTTTTTCTCTGTGTTTTGATAGACCCACAACTTGAATTAAGCTTCATAGAGTGGGCTGTATAAAGATGAGGATGTGGAGGCAGACACCACCTGACAAAGGCTATGTAAGGGAGTGGGGGGACCAGGAAAAGCAAAATAAAAGGCAGAACTGACTGAGCCACAAAGGGTGCTCAAGTGGAAACAGAATTCCCTGGCTGATTCCTGGAATATTAGAGATCCATATCCATGTCTATATTTTATCTCTCTATATTTCCAAAAAGCATTTATGGAGGCTAAACATAAAGTATAAGAAATAAAAGGTTTAAATGAGAGTTTGAGAATCATGCAGAGAAAGGACATCATGGATCATACTTATCAAATGCCCAGGCTAAAATTCCCCATAGTTTTCAGACTTCTGGCAGCCAATGCACAAATGGAAACTCTGCATTCTACAACTATACAATTTTCACGTCATAAGAAAGAATTATGACAATTTTTAAGAGCTTTCCAGATCCATCTGATCTGATTATTAACAAATATTTTATTGTGTACATTTTACATGTCCTACAGTGAAAATGTAATAGTGGATCAAGTCCTAAGCAGGATTGTTTTACAGAGTGTGTTGATCTCAGTGAGTCTCTGCTGGTAACATTCTGAATATTGGTGGAAGGGATGAGGATGAGGAGGGGAGCATTTGTCAGTATGACAAATCCCTCTTCAAGGGAGGGCTCCCTGTTCAGCTGCAAGGATTCAGATGAGCCCACAGCCTCCAGATGCATCTCAGCTTGTGAGCTCTTCCAGGGCAGCCCCTGGCCAGTGCGAGAGCAGAGCAGTGGTACAAGATCCTCACAACTTCTGCTCAGTGAGGGGTTCTTCCAAGGGGTCGCCTTTTCTCTGAGCTCCCGTTGGGGTGGACACAGACTTTGCCAGGTCTGCACTGTGGTCCAATGGCCCTTCCAACTTTTTCCTTCTTCCCTTTTCCTTTAACACTGTTATCCCCCAATAAACTCTGCACTCCCAATTCTGTCTCAGTGTCTGTTTCCCAGAGAAACCAATGCACAAGAGTGTCTTATTAGAAAGAATGTTCCTAATATTATTTATGAGGAATGGATTGAAAGTAGTCCTTTCCATGAACCTAAACTAGTTTTAGAGACTTGCTTCTCTATTTATAACCTGCAGTAAATGCCAGCAGTTTAGTCTGCTTAGAGGGAGACCCTTCTATGTTAGATACTCCCTAATGAGACTCAATAAAACTTCTGGGAAAAAAGGCTTGAGTACTTTTAACCTTGTTTCTTGCCTTGATGGAGCATTTTCCTTTTAACTCCTTCCAAACACAGGTAACACACTGGATAGCCTGTTCTCTTTCCTAAATACCAAATCTTTATTTACGTGGCAATTCAGCATTCGCTTCACTCATATAAGCTCACTGACAGTCGCTGCAACTGATTAGGTAGAAAATAGTCTCTGGTAGGTTGCAAGGAGATTCACGGGGCCCAAGCGACTTGTCCAAGTTCTTGCTCAGAGACATTTGAAGATGGGAATTTGAGGCTAGTTCTTTCAAAACTAGGTTCTGAACCCCAAAGTCCTTGTCCAGATAAGGATTTGCTCTGAATATTGTCATCTCAGGCTGAGGCTGACAAGGTCTCTATGCAGCCTTTAGTTATAATGCAGTGGTTTTCTCCTGAAAACACACGTTAGTCCACAAGGGAGGTAATTTTCAAAGAAGGTTTTGGGTCCCTAGTGATGGCATTGGCTCCTGCCTTCCTCCCGGAGACTGCGGTTGGATGCTCCTTTGACATGCCTCATCCCGGGGCGTGCTGGCCCTGTTCTATTCACCATGGAATCAACAGCCTCCAAAGAGCCACGGTGTCTTTGCCAGATGTACTTCAGAGTAGAGATTGTATAAGAGCCAAGCCAGTCTGCTTTCAAACTTAAAATACACACACAGACTCACACACAACCCTAAGGCAGAAATGTACCCGGATCCTGTTCCAGAATGTCTCTGGATGGGAATAGGCCGAGACTCACTTGGCCTTTTCACCAGCACAATAAGGGCCTCGCAGGAGCCACAGCCAGAGCCCTGAAAGAGAGGGATGCCTCTTAAGCTGACAGGCCACCAGGAGGGCATTGCTTTTAATTTAACGTGACAATGTAGTGATTACAAGCCTTCTCTAACTCACTTGCCTGAAGGAACAAAGGAGGATTCTCCCTGGAAGAATGTCAAGAAGTCAGATGGATACGCCCCCTGTTCCCTGGCCTTTTCCAAGCATACCCCACCTCCCTGTGCCCTGTCCTAAGCCAAAGGAATAGAGATGTGGATTCATTTCTTCGTGCACAAAGACCAGGAATAAAGTGGCTAAAATTAAATGATTTTCTTTCTCCCCTGAGAAGAAAGTCACGACCCTCTCTCTATTGCTCTAACTAAGGAAAAATGCAGTGTGGTCTTTAGGAGTTCAATTCAAGTGAAAGGAAACGCCCATGCAAATACACATTCACACACATGCAGAGAAGGCCTATCTGTTACACCATCTCTTATTTCCTTTACAACAAATTATCAACCAAAAAACAAGAGCCTTGTGTCAATCACATTACTAGAAATCCACCCCTATAAACATGTCTTGGGCCACACATTTTCCTCAGGGTATCTGACTGGGCTTTCATGAAGGATTTGTTGCACTGCACAGTGTGTGCCAGTGATTGCCCCAAAGCTCCAAATATTTATGGCCAGGGCCAGCCGCAGGCGACAACATCTGACGCTGCACTTGGCAGTCTGGTCCCCATTATTCTTGACAATGGGTGGATGGAAGGGAGAACTGTTGAACTGTTTACTACTTCAAGACATTTTAAAAGGTAATGAGTGTACAAACAGCATGGGAAAAAGAGCCCTCTGTAAGGTGGCTTAGAGTCAGGATAGAAAATTCAAACAATATTAGCCTCAAAAAGTCAACATTAGACACCCTTCTACTAAGGACTTACAAACAAACAGAGTTACTCTGTACACACACTCACACATGCAACTCCACGCTGCTGTGGCTTTCACCTTCTCAAAGCCCTGGGTTCATACGTGCATTTGCACAGGACTTGGAAGTTTTTGGAACTGAGGGGTTTTGTCTCCTGAGAGCTTTCAGCATTAGGACTCATGCACCTGGCTTGTCCAAGGCAGGTGAGGGCAGGGAGAAACCCAACTTCAGGCCAAGACTGGGATGTGTTTGGCCCTAAGACCAAGCCACACTCATGTGTGTGGACCAGGAGGGGCTGTTGGGTTTTCCATGACATCACAGTTCATCGAGACAAACTGCTACACAACAAACACCTCTTGGGCACAAACACCTCTTGTGCCCAGACATCCGCATCCTACAGAATTAAAAGACAGAAGTAACTCTTTTGAAAAGTCAATCAATAATGGAAAGAAATCCACCATCTTGTACTCTTCTTCACACAGACCTAGAGAAGGCAGGTACTTGCTTTCCATTCAAGCATTGAATATGACAGAGAAAATAAATTCTTTCTACTTTTTCTGTTTTGTGAGAAAGTTAGCCTCCTGCTATTGAAAGATTGCCCTATTTCTGTTCAGCCAAATCTGTTCTTCTTATTCAAGGGGGTCACTTGGTTACTTGTACCTCTATCTGGAAACAGGAGATTGATTTCAGAGGATACTTGGCTTTCCACTCCAACATCACGAGTAATCCACACACTGTTGGTCTTGTGTTTGCATGGCCTTCTAATTCTTTGCAAATAAAACCTGACAAGGGCTACACACAAGGAAAATTGCCAGAAAGATGTGCATGAGAAAGATTGTGCCTCCCCCCACCTCTATTTCGTGAGTTTACCCCACATACCTTATAAAATCTAAAACAGTGTTACCTGTGCTTAAGAGTTTTCACAATTTTGAAAAATGAAGTCATAACATCTCAAGAAGAAGTAAAACAAAAAACAGAAAGGATATTCTTCAAAAATACATTTTCCAAATTAAATTGACCACAGGTTTCTTTCAGCCTGTTTTTTAAATGAAATTATGCAAACAGGGAAAATTTAATATTGCCATCAATAGAGTTCCACCCTTTTATAATGCCAGGTCTTAGCTCCCATTGATTTTTTAGCTAGCTGCATAAAGTTAGTTATGCACATAAGAATTTCATGCTACAAAGAAGAGAAAATGACTTTTTCTTCTTGCAGTGAACAGTAAGAGCAGTAATTGTAATCTCACAAAATAGAAGTTTTACTCTCAGCCTTTAGAAACTACAGAAGGGGAAGGCAGGTACATCTTCAGACGATTTTCACAGATACGTGTGTGTGTGTGTGTGTGTGTGTGTGTGTATAAAGCAGAGACAATTTGTAAAATTTGGAGCAAAAATATAGTGTCTTAGTTTTTGCAGTGACAATATGGTATGATCAAGTTTGCTGCAAGGAGGTGTTTCAAAGATTATTTTTATTATGACACACATTTCCCCAGAAAATTCTCTCTAGCAAAAGGCATCTCTAAAAAAGAAATCCTCCTAATTGTGGTTGGCTTAACGCCTCTCCAGAGTAGGTCAATAGCACACCCAGCGCAGGTGGCCCACCGGCCGCTCCCTGCCCGGCGTCTGATAAAGCTAGTCTCTTCCCTGGATCAAGGTATTAAGGTTCGGGTTATTTGTATTGATTTTGTGTGCCACTATGCTGCGCTAGCCATGCTCATATCTGTGGTTCACAAATTCCTCTTTAAAATGTCACCACCATTTCATTTCCTCTGCATCAATACTGCAGCCAGAGGGGCTGCCTGTTTACCTCCCGGGCTGTAGTCTTGTCAGATGCACCAGGACACTGCATATTCCCAAAGTTTTCACAGACATCAGCAATGCAGGGGTGAGAGGGGATGAGACTTTTCACAGAAAAAAAAAAAAGAAAGAAAAAAGAAACAGAAAACTTTTAACAGTTTTTCTTTTGATGTTCAGAAGGATTTTCCCTCTTGCCCAGGAAACCCTTGGAAATGGATCGGCCCTCTAGCGGTTAACAAGGCAGCTGAGGAATAATGGGAGTTTCATTAGGTAGTATCTGACATCATTGGAAAGCACAGCCACACCCACAAACAGGTGTGTGCACAAGAATTTCTGAACACAGATTTTACCAGCTACAACCACACCCTCAATTCTACTTGAAATTAATCTTAAAGAAATTTTGGATTTGCTGATAATTTGAGATCAGTAAAGATTTTCCCTGAAAGTTCTAAGGTAAGTCTTTCTCAGTGAAATAGGTAAACTAAGCCATCTAATAATTGTAAAGATACTTTTCCTCCTCAGCATAGAGTAAAACTAGCCTTAACTGAAATCCAGATGGAAATCTACACACAGGCATGGTCATGACTCTATTTATCAGTCTACGGTGATCCTTTAACAAACATGCAGCGGGGTAAAAATAAAACACATGTTTTCCCTTATTTCTCTGTAAACGCTTACTTAAGGTTTTATTATATTTGGCCATGGGACATTCAGTAAACTTACTGATGATATCAAAGAATGATTTTACAAACAGTAAAAGTTACACTATTGACACCTCCAAATTCTGGAGTATTTACATTGTGTTAGGTGCACACTTGCTCAGGGAGATTAACAAACATTACTAGAAAGGCTGTGGCCAAATCCACCCTAGTTGTTTATAAAACCTTTACAACTCATCAGCTTCCACTAACACACTGGCACTGTTCAATTACCATCAGTGTTAGAGAGCCTTAGCAAAACATCTAGTGCCCATGTAAATAGACAAATCTGAAAACTAGCTGGTCTGTTGGCTTACATACTGTAGGTAATGTTTTCTTTTGCTCAAATTTGTTCTGGAAACTAATCACGCTCTGATAAAGCCATCTGCAAATATGAGAAAGATTGACACCCACATGTCAAAGTTTACACAGCCTGACCAAGTGTACATATAGTGCAGATGATGTGAGGGCTCTGCTGCACAGAGCTTCTCCGGGGCCATGTTGGAATGGAGCTCTGGTTGAGAATGCAGGTACCACTGTCCACATGAAAGCAAAACTTGCCAGTTTCCTTGCCAAGCTAAAACTCTTCCAAAAGGATAGGTGCTTTTCTCAATGTTCATCATGGAGTTTTAATTTCATTCGCCCGGCATTACTAGTCTAGGGCGATGGAATGATTATCGCTTAGCGAATTCCAAACACAATCGCTTTTCTACAAGTCACTGAAGCATTAATTTGTCTAGAAAATGATAGTAACTTATTGTTCACATGTTAGAAAGGATAGCATAGATATCGATAGGAGTAATGATATGAAATGGCATTTGTCTAGAAAGTCACAAGTTAACTTTTTACTGTGCATGGCCTAATTTGCAGGAAATGCTTTACACATAGATTTGTCCACCCATGCTCAAAGAAAACCCAGAATAAAAACCTGAATATAAAGTAGATGGATTACCAAACATGACTGAACACAGCAAGGAATTCATCTTCATTTTACTTTAGCAATAAACGTTTCTGATTTAGAGGTACCTGGAACAATTCTCTTTTTCCTGGTGGTTGTCCATGTTTCCCAGAAATATACCCAATGGATCCTGATCCCCCCTCTTTGGTAACACAATGAAAACCAACATCAACAACTATGTGGAAGGGTTTGTTTGTTGTGAACTTATTTTGACTCCTGAAGCTATTCCTTTCTAAGAGCTCAGAAGTCGTATGATTGAAATTTTATTCTTGAATTTTCTTAGGGATCAACTACAAATTTTCTTATCATTTCCAGAATGTAGCCTAATAATTCTTTGAACAATATGGCAACATTTACTTCTCCCTAGCCTTCTGACAATTCTCATGATTGGTTTCTCTTTTTATGTATCAAGTAAAACCCTATGATTTCATCTGCCAGATCTTTCCATTTCCATTGTAAAGTTGGACAATTTCTTAGCCCTTCACCAATTCTGGATTTTTGAATCTCTCTTTCAAATTTCCAATTTAAAAGTCACTCTTCTTGATAGATTATTAAATCTATATCCAGTAATGGGTTTGTCACTTCTTTGTTTGTCTTTATCTAAATGTAGCAAAATAAACCCTTCTGTTGGTTCTTAGATTTTAGTTTTTTGAAAGCATCTAACTAATACCTGGTTTCTTTGAAACTCTTTGATGGCGGCATAGTTCTGTGTCTGTCTCTGTCCATCTTTTGTATATTTTAAACAGCACAAAAGAAATCTCATTGTCCAGACACAATTGTTTGGATGCATTTATCTTTACAAACATATATTCCAACGTTTTTCAAAATAAAGTCTTATAATCAACAACTCATAGGTCTTACATAATAGCAAATTTTCATGAATAGGATATATACCTAATTAGCTGCCCTTGTTATTTTAAATACTTATTATATTTACCAAAAATGGACTGAAACAACCTGCCAACTTGTTTTTAAGGACACATGATTATATTATACCTGTGTATATCTCTTTAACGTTTGCCCAACCATTTGAGCTGCCTTTGATCATAAATATCATTTCTAGAATCCCATAACTTCTTTTGTATAGTAGTTAGCTACACACATTGATATGAAATGTGTAATAATTTTACAATGATTCTTGTCAAACAGAAGTCTTTTCTGTCTTAGCTCATAAAACTTAATTTCCAATTTCCTCCTTCCAAAGAAGAAATGATCTTTGCCCCCAAGTGGATAATTGGATCATGGAGGCAGGTAATAGCTTAACAGTTACTAGGTAATATTACCTTAGAAGAGGTGGTTAAGGGCAGGATAATAACTCTGGCTTCTGAGGGGATGGATGCAACGGGAGCAGCAAGAACTTCTATTTGTTGAACATTTGTGCTGTGCCAGACACTGGTCTGGTGGCCTTGTTATTAGCACTTAGCTCATCCATTCTCTTCTTGCCTCCTAATTTCTTCTCATGCCAGTCATTCTCTTGCTTCATGCCCTTTAATGGTTTCCAATAGTTCTTAGCACAAAGACCAAGCTCCTTTGAGGCCTGGTATGGTTTGGCTCAAGCCAACATCGTCAGCCTCAGTTTTTTGTCTTCGTCTCTTTGTTTTCACTGCCTCACTGCCACTAACTTTCTTTCCTTTGGCCACGACTGTTTGGTTCACCTGGGTATCTCAAGCCCAGTCTCTTTCTGGCACAGAGTAGGTGCCAAATATATATTTCTTGGGTGAAGGAACAAATAAATTAATGCATTTAATCCTTTCAACCATCCTAGGGTAAGGAAATGGAGGATTATATGAATTCGGCCACATGCCTGAGTCCCAGCTCATAACAAGGAGAGGTTAACAAGGTCTTAGCCATGCTATTTAAATTGCTCTCAGAGCCTGCATCAGATCCATGTTAAAACCCTTCTGTAGATGAAGAAGCACACACGGATGAACTGGCTGCCCAAATGCAAGGGAGAGATAGTGGGGAATATGCCCGCTAACTGCATTCTGAAGCAATTTTCTTTCCCCTCAGATGTGTTTACCACCTATGGTGTTCCTTAAGAGGTTTTATTTATCTGTGGATTTTCTTTGAAGGAAGGCAGCCAGAGGAGGTTTCTTAGAAGCCAAGGTGAGAATTAGTAAGATGCATTGATATGGCACCTTTTATAACATTGAAAAATGATCATTAGACTCGCTCTCAAGGATGAGGGATTTGCATTTGGCTTGCGTTGTGCAAACAGGGCTTTTGTTGATTTATCAACAGGACTTCACTTGGGGTTTTGGATTGGATTCCAGAGGTTGGCACCTATGCTCTAAAAAATCTAAACAGAAGGAGAAAATAAATCACCAACTGGCACTTTAAAGACAAAGATTTATACCAGATTTAATAAACTTCCTGTCTTGCTGAGCATGAGGAAAATGTCGTGTTTACCCCGATGCTCTCTGCTCCTGGCAGCGTGTGTGCTGAGTTGGAAGGGCTGCAGAAGTGGGTCACACTCACCCAACTGGAACTTGAAAGACTCATAGAGAGCAAGCACTGGACAATGGCCTGGTGTCCATGATGTATCCCTGCCTGTCGTTACTAACCCTACTCAGGGCCAAGCTGGAGAGAAATGTGAGTCAAGTCATATTGTCTTGTGTGGGTTCCCTAAAAGCAAACCCAAATCAGGGATTCAAGCACAAGCTGTTTATTTTGGGAGCAATTCCAGGAAACAGCAGTCAGGGGTTGGGGAAGTGAAAGAGGAAGGCAGTCTGGGAAGGTTATGCCATGAGGCCCAGTTTCCACCATGGGCATGCAGAGCTTAAACCTGCTGGGGACCTCTAGGAGCCAGCATCAAGCATGTGCCTCAGATTTATCTCAACCAAGGGGCGAAGGAGCTCATGTGCCTATCTGCTAATTCTCTCAGGGACTGGTCAAGGGCTGCTCCCAGAAGCATTAATTCCTCAGGACATTCAGCCTGTAGCACCTGTAGACAGAACAGATGTCAGCACCAGACAAAGTGTTCAAGTAAAGGGATGCAGGTTGGAAGAGAGGGACACTCACTGTGAACTGTTACAGATCTCAGAGCAACAGTGACTCTGACTCAAAACAAATCAAACATCTGCCACAGTTAAATCAAATCGTTATTTCTTTGTGACTTCTCCTTTTACTATTTATGGTGGTTCACACACATTGTCTGGGAGGTGTAAACATCTTACCATATCTCCCATCATACATAGTTAAGCTTCCTTGGACTCAGTCATCATATTTATCCAAAAATTATTGACTTTCACCACTAGTATTGCAAGCAGCCCTAAAATTACAACTACAGCTCTGTATGGTCACAAGGAGCATGCACTTTCCCACTGTCTCCACATCAACAAGTGAGAAACACCTGGATCAAAATTGGCATAAACAATCAACATGACACTGGGTTTTGGAGTGTGATATGGACCTGATTTACTTCCAGCTGAGAAATAAATCTTTTGCCAAACTAAGTATATATTCACTCACATGCTGGAGAAGAAATGAGAAACAGGCACGTGGTTAAATAGTTCAGTAGTTACAAAATTGTTGTTAGTAAAATGACTGACTGGATGATCTGTAAGTCTGGTGGCATCATGGAGACTTAGCCATCATTCGGGATATTCACCGCCTTGTGTGCAATTCAGTCCCTCTAAGTCTTTTTGCTTCCACTAAAGTAGCCTCACCCTCCCTTTCATTTACTGCTGACCAGATCTTACGAGCCTTATGGTCATTCATTCCCCTCCTTTACCCTTTAGGCTGCCTTTAAAGCCAGATTCACTGCTTTATCTTGAAACCAAAGCCTTTTTTTGTTTTTTAGACCAATGTCAGCTTTACTTAAACTACCAAGGAGGATAATCTTTGCATTTTTCTCCTTGGAAGAACATTGAGTTCGAAATTAAGGTGCTTTGTTGCTAGTCACAGGAGTGCCATCTGCTAGTTTTGTTTGCTTTTATCTCCAGTTCCCTCCTCTTTGAAGTTGGAGTTAGATGAGATTGTTCCAAAAGTGCGTTATTCTGGATAATTTCTTTTTAATATGTGTTCTTATTAACATGCCTTTTCTAACACAGCCTTCATTATTGTGACAAGAAGGTGGCTTTGACTATATTGGAGGGCTCTGTTCACCTATTTCTTCCATTTGGAGAATGATTCTGCTTTCTATTCTCCCTTTGTTTCTGGAGATACATTCAGTCATGAGCATCAGTGAACTTGCAGTGATACCTTTGTAAGAGATTGTTTGTGTTTCTCTATTGACGAATCAATTGATTAGTGAATCAGTCTTACATTTTCAAAGGCAAAATGTGTAGAAACTATGAACTTCTCTTTGAGTTAGCCATGCTTATTAAAGACATGGCTATTCATTTCATGTTGGCAAAAGTGTGCTTCACTAGATGTGTCAGGTATTACAGAAAAAAAAAAATATGTACTGCTCACAGGAAATCCTGGGTTAAAGCAAGTAAAACAGGTTTGGGAAATGCTATAACCTCTAACTCCAAGTCGTGAATCAAAAGAACAGCAGCCTATTTAAGGAGCCGGAGAGTCCTACAGAAAAAAAAAAAAAGCAATCCATGTGAAGAAAACATGGAAAAACATTGGTCTATAAATCATCTCATAGCCAGGAGGCACAGAGGCAAAAATGTAAGTTCAAGAAATGATACACCTTTTAAACATCTCCTCAGGTCGGAAGGAAAGCCACCACACTAGCAGTGTTTTGGCAACTGGCCGACCCTCTCTCTCTGGGACTGTGTGAAAGAATTCACTCTGAGTTATGTGGTATGTCGCTAAGCATTGTAACATCCAATTTTTTGTGTAGACAGAATACAAATTAGAGTGGAAACAGATAATCATGGAATAAATGTTCTTAGCATACGAAGAGGGAAAGGATACTCATTGGTGCTGGATAGTGAAACTAAAATTCCTCCAGCTAAGATGTGAGGGAGAGGAGGAGCCTTACAAGGCTCACCATCTTCATGTCCATCTGTGCTGTTACACAAGTCACAACATGTGATGGTCAGAATGCTGGGATTTTCATCCCTGGCTGGTATTTCCTTATCTTGCTATTAAAACACCTCAAAGTTGAAGAACAATGGTCAATATTTAGGCATATTATGAAATCACTTCAGTTCTTCTTGATTGGAAGTTTATTTGGATTTGTTAAATTAATAATTTCTAAAGTTGGTACTCAACATTGTGTAAGCATGACTTTTGGAAATATACTAAGTAACATGTCATGAACAGCTAATAGAGGGAAATTACAGTTAAGTGGATTTTCATTCATCTACTTATTAGAATAAAAGGAAATTAAGTAGTTCCCCAAGCAGAAAGTTTTGGATAAGAATTGTAGACAACAAAATAGATCTGTCTATTAAAATATTCTTTTAGTAATATATTAATACTGAAAATTAGACACAATACTGAAAATTAATGTTAGTTGTATTCATGTGTACTCACAAATCTCCAATACATATTCTTTGTAACGTTGGTATTTTAATTTATTAACAAATGACTGGGCTTAATCTGACTGAGACTCACCTAAGTGTCTTCAAGCTAGCATTGAGAATGGGCTCTCAGTAAAGGGATCTCCTCTATCTTCCAATTCAGCAGCTCACCTAACCCTATGCTCATCATCCTGCAGCCCCCAACAGTTCTTTACAATTTTGCCCTTATTTTAATAATCACTGTTCGTGAACAAAATAATAAAGCAATTGACCTGCCCTACTCACTCTCCCATCCTCCACCACACTCAATAAATCAATTTTTTTTCTTGTTTCTCAAATAGCAAGAATTGGAATTTTGTAGCAAGTTAATGAAAATATGACCAGAAAATCATCCAGTAGTTCCAATGTTGTTATTGTTGTGACCACTGTGGTTGTTTTAATCTGATAATTCCACTCATTTTATGTGAGACTATCCACAGATCACATACAAGACAAGAGAAGGGCCTGGGCCCAATACTTGAGGACCTACAGCCTTGTCGAGAGAAAGACATTTGTTCTCCATCCTCCTTATTTTTTTTGTTTTGTTTTGTTTTTGTTGGATGATACCCTTTTCACATCTTTTCTCAGGTGAAAAATTTGGGAGCCCTCGTGACAGGCACCTACTTTCCTCTCTAGCCACACCACCAAGTCAACATTGTGTTCTAAGTGTGCCTTTATTCCCATCTCTGGAAGCTGTTCTCCCTTCTCTGCCATTCTCTCTGCCTCGGTTCTGAGCCTCACTATTTCTGCTTGGACTGTGGCAGGAGCCTCCACCCTTACATTCAAGTACACCCTAGGATCACCTTACTCCAATCCATCCTTCAAAAATGCCTATTTGATTATTTTCCTCCCCTGCCAATGTCTTCAGTGGCCCCACCAGTGAGCAGTCATGGCCAGACCCCTCCAAGGAACTCCGTTCCCCCACCATCCTTTTCCCTTATCCTGGTTAATCTTGCCACCATCCACCCAGGGTATCTGGACAAACCCATGAGAGCCACCTTTGATTCCTCCTTTTTCTTCACCCTATTCACCCAGTCTGTCAGCAAAACCTGAGGCTCTACCTCCAAAATACATTCAGAGCCCATTTGCCCCTCTTCAACTCCTAACTGGGCTCCGTGTTTCCATTCTTCTTCCACCCACAATCCTTCCTCCATGCAGTCCCAGAATAAACTTAACACATTGATATGCCTCTCCTTCATTTCAGAGTTCTCAGGGATTCTCACTGCTTTTTGTGTCAAATACAAACTTCTTAAAATGTCCATCTTGGTCCTTACCTGATCTTGTCCTGTTCCACTTTTGGAACTTCACTTCTACCTTTCAAAATGTTTCATTAGGCAAATTCTGACATAATGTAATACAAAGTACACTGCACTGTTCTCAATGCTCTGGAAACACTGGCCTCTTATGCCTCCAGAATGGCAGATTCTTCCTGTCTTTGGATCTTTGCCCAGCTCTGCACTCTTAAAAAAGTTCTGCCCACCCAACCCTACCTCCGTCTCATCTCCACCTCCCAAAACTTACATAGCTACCAACACCTTAGCCACCACCTTTCCTCTCTGGGACACCTTCTCTGTACAGTTCATCTGACTCCCACCCTAGTCTATTGAAAGATGCTATTAATTTATTTATAGAAATGTCATTATCTGAAATTAAGTTATTCTCATGTTTGTTTATTTATGTATTGACTATTTCCTACTCAGTAATGCAAGTTTCTTAAGGACAGGGAATCTACTTTGTTCTCAGCTATGCTTAGAATTAGGGCTGGTATAAGCTTAGGGCACAAAAATATTTGTCAAAATATGAATGAATGATTATTATCAAACAATGCAAATTTACCAATACGGCAGGATAAAAACAGTGTCTTAGTATTTTGATTTGCTCTGTGATTATTCTTGAAACTGAGCCTTTTTCATACTCTTACTGACAATTATTTTCTACTTGTCTGTTAACATCCTATTTACATCCTTTGCTTACTTTTTTATTAGTTGCTTTTCTTTCTCTTACTAATTTGCAGTTACTTATGTCTTAAATTGTTTGTCCTACATTTTGAAAACATTTTCTCCTAGTGCGTCATTTGTTTTAACTTTTTTTAGGGGTGGGTATGTCATTACAAAACTTCAAATGTTGATGTGATAAAATATATCCATTTTCTTTCTTAAAAATACATAAAACACAAAAGCAACAAAGACATATTCCTCGAAACATAAACTCCCACTTGAACACATTAGTCAGTATTAGGATTCATAAAAGTGTCACAACTGCATATTAGGTAAGTTCTGGCATGATATAACATGAAATACACAGCACAGTTATGATGCATTCTTGCAAAAATAAAAAAAAATAAAGAAATGTATATTTAATGAGGTCATCGCATCCAATCTCCAGCCTTTCATATGTATCAGGGATGTGGGAACAGGTAAAATGACACCATGGGGCACAGGCAGGCAGGTAAACCCAGACTGTGACAGTCTACGGGCCCAGTGACTTCAACAAGACAATCGCATGAGAGAAAGAAAAGAGTGGGGGAGAAGGGGACAATTTCAGGTGAAAAGAGACTTAAAAGATAAAACAAATATAGACAATTAGTAGCCTCTTAAAAATCTTCATTCAAACAAACTGTAAAATGGCATATTTGAACAATTAGAGAAAACTGAAAATCATCAGACAGCAGATAATATCAAGGAATATTAAAATTTTATTTAGAGTCATAGGGCATTGTGAGGACATCCTTTTTTTAGATACATATTAAATATTCAGGAATGAGAATATATAGAGTTTTCTTTATCATATTTTGATGTTGAATTCCAAAAAAGTGTTAAAATTTCTTACCTATAATTTTAGAATTAGAAATTTCCTATTATTCTTGATAGTTTTGTTTTACATTATTTGAACCTAAAAAGTTCCATGAGTAACACACCTTCTTGATACAGTGTTCCTTTTATCAATATGAACTATTATTTGCTTTTTAAAGGCTTTTTGTTTAAATGCTATTTATTTATCTGGCATCAGTAAAACCTGCTTTTTTTGTTAGTGTATGTTTCACAGTTTTTTTTCTATTTATTTTCAACATTTCTCTTTGTCTCGTCCGTGTGTATGTGTGTGTGTGTGTCTATGTAACAAGATGTGCCCAGATTTTTTTTCTTTTTTTTAAAAAATCCTATTTTTGACTTCCAATAGGTCAATTTTATCCCTTCATATCGGGTGTGATTACTGATTTATTTGGACATTTCATATCATCTGTTTTTCAGTTTTCTTTTTACAGTGCTCACTGGAAATATGCAGGCTTTTGTTGGATTTACCAAGTTCTCTTATGTTTTATATATTTTTTGCAGTGTTGTGGAAATTATACATATAATTTCTATTATTTAGTGATTATTCTTTTTTTCTCTTGCCTCTTTAGTGATTACTCTTATAATAATTTATATTGTGTTTAAACGTACTATAATGTTATTTTTATCAATGTCTGGAATTAGTTTTCTCTCCCAAGTAAGACCTCAGCAGGCCAGGGTATGGTGACTCAGGCCTGTAATCCCAGCACTCTGTGAGGCCAAGGTGGGAGATCACTTGAGCCCAAGAGTTTGAGACTAGTCTGGGCAACAGAGTGAGACCCTATCTTCACAAAAAATT
Organism: Hylobates moloch; assembly: GCF_009828535.3. Lineage (NCBI taxonomy): Eukaryota > Metazoa > Chordata > Mammalia > Primates > Hylobatidae > Hylobates > Hylobates moloch. The sequence continues at coordinate 38,883,740 of NW_026652296.1, forward strand.
TAAAAATTAGCTGGGTATGGTGGTGTCGACCACCTATAGTCCTGGCTATGCAGGAGGCTGAGGTGGGAGGGTGACTTGAACCCAGGAGGTTGAGGCTGCAGTGACTTTTGATTGTGCAAAAACAAAACAAAAGAAATAAACAGGAAACCTCAGCAGAACTTAATTTTCCTCCCTTCTTTCCATGCCTACTACTTGTTGAAGTCATCTAGAACTGCTGACCAGTATAGAAGGCTACTGAATATCCCAAATATGCCTAGTCTGAATGGAGAGGTGCTCTGAGTGTAAAATACATGCCAAATTGCATTGTTTAAATATCGATTATATCTTGAAATAGTATTTTAGATACATTGGTTTAAATAAAATATATTAAATTTATTTTACCTTTTCATTTCCCTTTTTTATTTTATTTTATTTTATTTATTTTATTTTATTATTTTATTTTATTTTTTTGTGTGTGACGGGATCTCACTCTGTAGCCCAGACTGAAGTGCAGTGGGGAGATCTTGGCTCACTGCAACCTCCGTCCCCAGAGCTCAAGCGATTCTCATGTCTTAGCCTCCTGAGTAGCTGGGACTACAGGCACGTGCCACCATGCCCAGCTTAGTTTTTGTATTTTAGTAGAGATGGGGTTTCACCATGCTGGCCAGGCTGGTCTCAAACTCCTGAGTTCAGGCTATCCATCCACCTCGGCCTCCCAAAGTGCTGGGATTATGGGCATGAGCCACCGCTCCCTGCCTCGTTTCCCTTTGTTAAAGTTGTTATTGAAAATTTGAAATTACAAATTTGGCCCAAGTTATTTTTCTATGGGTCAGAGCTGCTGTAGGATATAAAAAGACCTTCTCCTTTTACCTTTTTGTTTCCTTTTTTTCCCTTTTGTCTGTTTTTTGTTCATTTTAGCCTTGATTATATTGGAACTCTGATGCAATTGCTACCTCATCTTCAGTTTCTTGCTTTCTCTGTAGGCAATCTGTTTTTCTTTCTAGAAGATTTTAGGAATTACTCTTGACTCTTAGCGTCCTTCAGTTTCCCTCAAAGTGGAGTGTTCCTCCATTTTCATCCCTACTGTTTTACTCTCATAAAACTTCGAAACTTCGTGTCTTTTTTGTTAAACTCTGGAAAAACTTCTTGCACTATCTTTTTGTCCGTCTATTGCCTTCCATGAGATCTATTTTTTCCATTCTTTCCTTTGTGTCTCCTTTTAAAGGAAATTGCATCTTTTGGATCCATTGCCGCATTTAAACTTTCCTTTATGCCTTCTCTATGTTCATCTTTCCTCCGACTCAAGCTCCCAGCTCGCTCATTCCTGCGTTTATTTCATCTGTTCTTCTATTCAGCCCGTCTGCCGTATAGAAGAGGTGGATTCTCATTTTAAAGTCTGCGTTTGGTTCTTTTCCATAACAGCCCACTCTTGTGTCACAGAAGTGATCGCTTGTCCTGCTGAATATGTTAATTTTACCCTCATAAATGAGCCAGCTTTCAGTTACAGGTTCTGTCTGCAGAGTTTGGTGCCTGCCTTTCTTTCTTTCTTTCTTTCTTTCTTTCTTTCTTTCTTTCTTTCTTTCTTTCTTTCTCTTTCTTTCTTTCTTTCTTTCTTCTTTCTTTCTTTCTTTCTTTCTTCTTTCTTTCTTCTTTCTTTCTTTTTCTTTCTTTCTTTCTTTCCTTCCTTCCTTCCTCATTTCCTTCCTTCCTTCTCTTTCTTTCTTTCTTTCTTTCTTTCTTTTTTTCTTTCTTTCCTTCTTTCTTTCGTCTCTCTCTTTCTTTCTTTCTTTTTTTTTTTTTTTTTGATGGAGTCTCCTTCTGTCGCCTAGGCTGGAGTGCAGTGGTGTGGTCTAGGCTCACTGCAAGCTCTGCCTCCTGGGTTCACGCCGTTTTCCTGCCTCAGCCTCCTGAGTAGCTGGGACTACAGGCGCCCGCCACCAGGCCCGCATTTTTTATTTTTTTATTTTTTTAGTAGAGATGGGGTTCACCGTGTTAGCCAGGATGGTCTCGATCTCCTGACCTCATGATCCACCCGTCTCTGCTTCCCAAAGTGCTGAGATTACAGGCGTGAGCCACCACACCTGGCCCAGAGTTTGGTGTCTTTCTAGTGACAAATGAGACCAAAACCACCATCACTCCCAAAATGAATAAACTGTGGCAAGTCATGTTCCACAACACAGACACTCAGATCACCAATCTCCAGCTTGCTCAGGAGCAGGTGCTCAAGATAAGACCACAGGCAAATCTTTGTCACCCCTCTGTCGGTCCCTCAGAGCTTGGGACCCTAAAAAGGAGCTTGGTCTCTGTTTTGCAACAAAGCCCCCTGCCTTTGCTTTGGGTAGCACTCCCCACTTTCATTTGACTTTATCTTTACTAGGATTCCTCAAAACTTCAGATGCACTGAGGTTTCCACTCTTATTTTCTAATGCTATTATATGTTTTAAAAAAAAACCCACTGTCTATTCTGTCATTTTTAGGTTGAAGGGCAGGAATTGGATGCCGTTCTCCACCTTCTCCACATTGCCAACTCCTGTTCATCCTTCAAAACCCATCACAGGACAGACTCTTGCCAAAAACCTTTCTCAGTTTCTCTAGGTGGATTCAACTTCTCGTCTCCGTGTTACCTATATATAACATACATATTTTTAATTGCTATTTTAATTTCTTTATTGTTTTGGTTCACCCTATCCTATTTTAACACATTCATTTGCACAGATATTTTTTCTTTACTAGAAAGTATATTTATTGAATAAGCATATAACGACATAATCATTTCATTTTCTTTATGTGGGCACACTATCTAGCTCAGATTGGGGTATGAGCTGGAGTATTTTCATTATGCCCCATAAATACATACACTTATTATGTGTCAATCACAAATTTAAAAACTCCGGGGTATCTGACACATTTGGTTCCTTTCCCCCACTGTGGCACAGGGGAGCAGCAGGCATCTACCTTGTGGCATGAGGGGCCCCATTCTGGAGACCGCTTCATAGCCTGACGCCATGGGAATTGATCACTCTATTTTGAGCGTGCAATCCAACCTATAGCTTCTCTCTACTATTTCCTTCCTTTCATATTATTTGAAATGAAGGGCATAGATATTTCATTCTCTTTTAAGAAAAGAAACCATATTCTTCCCCTTACATAATAATGAGCCTCCTTTTAAAGGTAAAAATATCTGCTGAAAATTTCAATAACATATTCTACCACCACCACCATCATAACACTGACTCTCTCTCTTTGTCTCTCTTCTCTGCTTCTCTTCAAATTGTGGAAATATTAAGTGAGAAAGCATCCAAAAAGAAAGCATTCTGAGTACTATCCTGATTTGTCCTTATCTGCAATATATATGCAAGCCAGACCAAGTTGATAAACACAGACAGCCCACCTGACTTCAAAAAACAAACAAATAAATATACAGGCAGACGTTGATTTCCCTGTGGAAATTTTACAGGGAAGTTAAGTTATGGAGTGTACACAGACCTGAAATTGTCATGCAAACTGGGTTGGCAGGGATTTCAGTGTCTATACGTGGGTTGAGTAAACCAGTTCAAATAAGGAAACCCTGGGACTAGATGTTTGAATAAAAGCAGCTGGAAACTTAGAGTTGAGATGTTTTCCCTTTATCTGTCCATATGCATCCACTATTTCTGGTTGTTTTTGCTTTTGACAAGAGAAATTTACAAGCCACTGTGAAAATGATTGCTAATTGTATCCGGATCTGGTTGAGGAGAGAATGTTACATATCACACCCAGGCTTTCCTGAGATCAGAATTCAAGTACAGTTGTTCATTTGGGAGGTGGCTCCAGGAAGCACTGGGAGGTGCATGAGGAAGGGAAACGGCTAGTACAGGGAGTGTTACCATGAAAATTATCACTATGGGTCCCGGGATCTTCATTCCACCCAGGGCCTGTGGGGGCAGCATGGAACATATACTTCAAAGCTATCCCACTTGAGGACTGAGGGAGTGGGGGCATTTATCCACCAACTTCTGTCTGACATTGGCAAAGGGCTGCTCCAAGTGGGTGTTAAATCCCAGAAACTCTGGTCTGTGTTGCCCAACAGACAGAGTGGGCCCCAGGACCCAAAGAAAGACCTGAGGCTTCATAGGGCCTGTCTGTGAATTCAGACCAGCATAAAAAACTGGGAGAAATTGCAGTAACAACACATTTTTTTTCCATTCAGACTAATTTTTATCATTTTGAGAAAATTACAAAAAATTTATAGATAATTCATGTTTATTAATTTGTTATCTGGAAATCTTTATGCCTAACCTCTAAGAAACAGTCACCTGTCACAGCTGTTCGATTTAAATCATCCATCCACTCATTCAATAAACTTTATGACTGTTGAGAAAGTTCTCATTTTAAAATAGACTTCTCCAGGCAGACAGAAAGACCAGGATGTGTGATCTTGGAGAAGCTCGAGGAACTGAGAAAGGAAAGGGAGGAAAGTAGCAGGAATTAGACGGGACAGGAAGTCACAGGCTTTGCCTTTTGTTTCTGCCTTGCTTCTGCCTGGGTTCCTGTTGGTAAATGCCTCCCTGCCCCAGGGCTCAGCCCCCTCATCCATAGATTGAAGGGCCTGTGCTAGATATTTTGACACTTTCTTAGTTTTCTTCCAGTTTCGACCTCCTGTAAATTCTATACTAAATGGCATTGGAAAAGTGGGGGTTACTTAGGTTAGATTAAGGCAGAGTGGAGCAGGGCTTATTTGTATCAATCATAGTAGCCAAGGATAGCCTCTGAGTAACCTTCCTTATTTTTAAAGCTCCATCTCCATGCACTTGTTGGGGAGGTTATCATTGTCCTTCTGTATTCAATGCTCCGTTCATGTGGGAATATTGTTTGCTCACCAGTGGGCTGTACCCTTGGGGTCTAGTACACCGTGGGTATGCAGAAAATACTTGAGTTTTTTTTTTTTTTAGTTTCAGAGACACGAAAAGTGTTCTATTTAACCTTTAATCTCTGCTTCAACTGTGCTCTGTCTTATTGACCCTCCTGTTTTCTTAATAACATTTTGGGTAGATTCTATCACTTTCTGGTCAATTTTTTATTTTAATTTTTAATTGTAGTAAAAATACATAACAGGAATTATCATCTTAACATATTTATCAGAATTTTTTCCTTTTTAAAGCTAAATAATATTTCACTGTAAATATATACCACATTTTGTTTACTCATTCATCTATTGATGGACTTTTAGGTTGCAAAAGCTTGTGTTTTCAATGAATGAAAAAAATGATAGAGAATCAAATCTTGCCCATTAATGGTTGGCTTTTAACCCACCTATTAGGATATGTCAAACAAGTATTGTTCTATGTATATAAAACCCTCTTTTTAAAACTGTGTTAATTTTGGAAATTTAGGAAGGAGAATTTCTTCTCCAGTGAAAAGTCAAAAAAGAAACTAACCTTTATTGAATGTTTGCTCTGTGCCACACAGTCTTGCAAACATGTCATATTTTGCAAGTGAGTAAAGAACACTCCATAGAAGTGAGGTTATTATAGCCTGAGAAGGTTCAGGGGGAGGGGAGAATAGGGAAAGGTTGGTTAAAGGATACAAAATTACAACTAACTAGGAGGAATGGGTTCTAGTGTTATGTAGCACGGTAGGCTAAATGTGATTAACAGTAATTTATTATATATTTTTAAAAAGAGAAGATTTTGGATATTCCTAATACAAAAAATAAATATTTGAGGCTATGTATGTACTAATTACTTTGATTTGGTCATTACACTTTGCATACATGTATTGAAATATACCTCTCTATCCTATAAGTATGTATGATTATTACATGCCAACTAAAAATAAAAGAGGGAAAAAAAAGAAAAGAATACTCTTTCATAATTTGATCAGTGATGCTGTGAGTGATACTGAGGGGTTGTCAGGTGCTGGGCATTGTGTAGTTGCTGAAACTGTGACCCAAGGAAAGATGTCCCATCCAAGCCTCAACACTTTACGTCGCTAACAACTTTGCGTGTTGATTTTTTACGTATTTTTATTCTAACATGCTTGACTCCCAGAACAGGTGAATTATATATTTGTTATGACATTTTTCTAGCAGATAGCCATAAGATATCATGGTCTTGTGAAATCAATATATTACAACAATTCTGACAATGGATGTAAAACAACTTTACTTTTTAACTTAAAGAATTAGCACAACAATCAATCTTGTTAATCTAATAACATCTAAAATAACCCGTACTTCTAAATAGATTCTATGAGTAATGAACTCAGAGATGAGGACTTTTAAGTGTAAAATTTAAAAAAGAAACCTTATCAGTAATGCTATGGTGGCAATATTTAATGTTCTGCTTGATGTTCATATTGTCTATTGTTTTTAAGGTACCAGAATGAAATTGCTGGGTCTCCAGTTTAAATTGACAATTACTTTTATTAAAACACAAATCATTATGTAATAACCATTAACTGTTTATCATAAATAATCCATAAAGTTTTATTTAAATGTGTTATAAACATTTTATAAGTTGTTATGGAAAATTAATCCAGTAGAAAATAATTGATAACAAAATTTAAATGTAGAATTTAAGTGAAATATAAATGCAGAAATTATTTCAAAGTGTGAAAAAATTCTAAGATAAAATGTTAAGCTGTCATAAAGTTTAGCTCAATATATAAAAGATAATATAAAAATATTTTAGTCCAAAATAGAAAATGAAAACTATCAGAGGGGAAAAAAAGAAAGCCAATTGTTCAATCAAGTATTGGAGAAAACAGACAAAATGTCAGAAAAAAGGAACAGGCACCAGAGTCACTGTCTGGGCAAATTCCAGCCGAGGCCCTTTACTTACAGAGCAGGGTATGCATTTGCCATCTATTCCCATGTCAGTGAAGTGGATGGATTTCTAAAAAAAATTAGAAGAAAGAGACCCAAAGAATCCATTCATTCAAATATACTTTCTGTCATATCAGGTAGTGGCCCAGTGATCCAAAGGGATCTCAGGGAGACTCAGCCCTTATTGGAAATAGTCTTCCTCAGGGAGACCTCCTGGCTTTCCGAAGACAGAGCAGGAAAGACACTGCCAGGAATTCAGTGCATGTGACTCGTTCTAAGAGGTAGGGGAAAATCACTGCCACTTAGGTTTTTTATCATCCTCAAAATTCAATATTTCTTTTGCTTATTTTGCAAATAATGCGGGAAGAAAAATAAGTAAAAATACGAATGGGTCAAAGATTGGCACAAGCTAGCACTAGTCTCGGAGCTGGGAGGGTCCTTGAAGGTCATTCTGAGTTGACCAAGATGTCCAGGCTTGAGGTCATTCACAGCCACCAGTCGTTGGATGTGGGAAGCTATGACCTGAGGCCAGGGGCTCCAGGCAGCTGAGGCTTCCCTGAAGGGCCCTCCAGCAGCCAGAGCAACATGTCCTACCTTGAAAGGGGATGAGAGAGCACATCACAGCTTCCCCCATAGGCTGCCACCACACCCCAAGTTGATCTGATTGAGCCTAAAACATGAGCCGGAATGGGAGTGGACAGATGGGATTTTTATGAAAAGAGGCTCGATTTTCATTAGTGGTAGCAGAGACTAGAGAGGAAAAACAAATGAAGCCATTGGGAGTCGTTGGAAATTCATGCAAGTTTCTGAATTTAGATGCCAACTCAAGTCGTCATCAGTAATGAGAGTTATAATTTGAATTTTCATTTAGCAACAAGTTTTCTTTTTCTTTTTAGGCAATTAGTTAAGATTGGGTTGATTTTAAATATGTGAATGATAGCAATTTTATATAAATTTATATAATTTGTATCTAAATGAATACATATGCTTCTATTGTGGGAGAGAAAAGTAAATTAATGTTACATTAGGATGTGGGTAGTGGGTGAAAAGTACTGTATATATCTCAGCAAACTCATCTTTACTTCTTGACAGTAATCCCAGACTTTTACTGGTTAACCAGTTACATAGGTCTTAGGACTTTTGGAAAGAAACTTTTTACCTTTTTAATTTTATTTCACTAACTTCAGATCTGTTGCATGGGGGATGGGAAGACAGATCGCCAAGGCTGTGGTGTGGCCAGAGATGCCTCAGTACTCTAAGTGGAGGCTGCCAAGTGAGGAAAACCGGTTTATTTCTGCTTAACCCTCATGGCCTCCTGAAAAGTTTGATGTGGTGAAGGTTAGCTGCAAAGTTCTAGTAAAAACAAGTCTCAGAGCAGACTCTCTCATGCAGACTCTCATTACCACTTTTTTTCCCCTGTAATTAGTGAGCAGCCACAAGACAATTCCTGCTCCCTCTGCTGTGGGCTCTCCTTGAGGTCACAGCTCACTGCCTTTATAGGTGCTCGTTCCTCTGTGCCACAGGGTGCAGCCCTCAAGGCAGGCATGACTGTGTTCCAGGGGGCCTCTGTCATCCCGAGAGCCTGCCCAGGCACCCAGAAATCCCCTTGTGAATGCCTGACACCAGCTTAATTTGGGAACCACTCCTAAGAGCATGGAAATGGGCTTTGCTAGGCTAATAGACCCTCCAGGGAGGTTGACCATTTTCTCGTATCTTGAGTACCACTGACGTCATCAACAGAATCCCACCTCTGACTCCCAGTGTGCTGTTTGGCAAAGCTTCTGGCATTGGCGGAGGTGTAGATAGCAGGAGCACTCTCAGCAGCTCCTGCTGGCCTGCCTGTGGCTGTTTAGATTCTGGCTTAGCATCCCTGGAGTGTGACGGTCAGGGCCACAAAAGCACTGGGGTAGGACTTAAGCTCCGAACTCCCTGCTTGTGATCATGCCGCCCAGACTAAAGTACAGTCCGTTTCCCTCATTCACTGTAGCTATGTTCTATGAAGTTGCTGCGAACACTGTATTAGCAACCCACTGCTCCTAAAGGAAATATAGAGTTAAGTTCCTGCAAGCCTCTGGTCACAACATTTCCTCAATGGATCCATACATAACCTTGTATTATGAGTGTTTCCACTTACTTAAATAAGAAGACACCTTATTTGCTATATAGGGTTGATTCATTTACCATGAAGTCATAGCAAACAGCAGTTTGGAGAAAGCTTGTCTAACACATCTTGTTTTGTCTGTAAGGTGCATCCCAGCTTTCCCAGGCTTAGGGACAGTAGCCCGTACTTCAGCACCATGTTTGAGGGCCATTTTCAATAGCAAAATTACCGTTAAAAAGCACAAAAATGTAGAAAAAAAATCATATCACTGAATGGACTACAAAAGAACACTCATATATAGTCCGAGAGCTAAAATGAGAAGGCAGAATGGGAGCTTGTTCTACCTCATCTGAGAATAGGTACTTTGGATGACTCAAATTTTTGCCACACTATGCATGTCTGTGAATGGGTGCAAAAAGCCATGAGTGATGATGTGGGGGTTACAAACAAATTTTAGAGAATAGGCCAAAAATATGGAATTCATAATGAAAATAGACTTTACTAAAATAGTTACAGACATTAGAGCAGCGGGGAAGAGGGCTCAGAAACAGCTGTCAAAATACATGGTAACAGGTATGATTACCCTCTTGAATAATAAGAAAAATTCTATTAAGAACCTAACTTATATAACCTCACAGCACATGGTTTTTTAAAAATACGATTGCTAGGTGACAGCAGTGAACACTGGGTATTTTCTGAGCTAAGCAACAACTTTTGGATTCCTTTTGTTTTCTGTTAACAGTACATATTCATTAAGAAATAAAAATTTACAGAATAAAGTTTAGCATAGACAGTGGATATTTCCCTGATCCCAACCCCAGAGGTGACCGTCACTGACTGATTGGAGAATTTGCTTTCAGAATGTTTTCCATGGATAGCCCTATGTGATTATTATTTTATAAAATGGGGACGTTTCTCTATGGTTCTTTATTCACTTAAAATATCATGGAGAATTTTCTATTTTAGGCTAAGTGCATGAATCTTGGTACTTTTAGCAGATATCTAGCATATGAAATAATTTATCTCAACGATCCTCTTTGGAAGGGCATTTGTGGTGTTTCAAGAAAGTTTGGAACATTGCTCTCTCATATAAGGCTGCAATGACTGCGGTTGAACAGATCTTTGCAAAATTGCATGTTTTTCAATAGAAGGAACACACAGAAGTAGAACTACTAAGTGAAAAGGATATGACCATTTGAATATTACTAGTTAGTTTTAAAAAAAGGTTTTATCCATTTTGCTGTATTCAGATTCTGCTAGCCACTAAATACTCTCTAGTTTGAGTGTATTTCAAGTTCGGGAAATATTTTCAGAAACTTCACGCACCCATCCCAGTGGTCAGAGGGCAATGTGTCCCTGTTAGGGTTGCATCCAGAGTCCTGAGGACAGCCCCCTGGGTTGTTAGAGGACAGACCACCTGGCGTATACTTGACCTCTCTGTGCCTTGATTGCCTAAAGTGGAAATGATAACATCCACTTCCAAGATTGTTGGGAGGATTAACATGAACGTGGAAGATTGGAAGTGCTTAGTGCATAGCCCACAGGAAGCATAGAGATTAAAGTGTCATTCTTTCATTGTTACCTCAAATAACTAACAAGAATTCACTTTCACAGAAAAATATTCTTCTATTTCTAACTCGGTTTCATCTGCTAGACCACTAAGAGTTGGTAGGAGGATCTCAGTCTTGCTCACAGCTTTGCAGGCTGGCCCCAGTGACAACTGTGCAGGAATAGGAATATACCTTTGATTCTTGTTCTCTCTTTGAGTTACTCTCTGCCCTCTCCTCGGAACACCCTACCTTCCTCCCTAGCACTCCCCACCCTGTATCCTGATCAATTTCTTCTTAAATACTCCTTCGAGCTTTATTTCAATGCAATGCAGGAGTGGGGATGTACAGATGCCATCTAGATTCAAAGCATGAAGTTATAATAGGGTTATTGGGGTGGTGAAGATACTATGTGGTGGTCCTACTCAAAGCCCCCTCGATTGCAAGACACAACTTTCCTCCATGCATCTGAACCCAAGGAGGGTGACTATTGGGATTTGGTCAGCTTCAGGGCCCAGATAAGCTGTCTTCAGCAGTCTTTCCATAAATTACACTGACTTCTGCTTTCTCTTAATAAATCCTGCTGCTTCATAACAAACAGTAAAACCTGGTTTCTGAGTAAATGTTTGAAATATTTGTTTTCTAAAGACAAATTGCAGGCAGAAATGCATCTTCTTACCATTCCTTCCCCTCACTTGTGCAGCAGCTAAGCCAGCTCCATCTCCCTTTGTTTGGTATTCAAAGCACAAGAATAGTGTCCATGAATATCAGCTAAAAGAGACTGAAGGGATTTTAGGTGGAATATGTTAACCCCAGGAGTGTGGCCCACGCCAGGGTGGTCACAATGTTTGTTTAGTAGGTTGGGCTGGGGGTTGAAAACCAGGGACTAAAATGCTATAAAGGCCTGGATTTGAGGGGTTGAAAATATTTCACATTTGGTACAGGCACCAGGAAACTACTTATTTTGCTTGAATGTCTTATTGTTCATTTGGTCAAGTGGGGTTAGGAATCAGGACATACTGGGGAGATCATTTTTATGCATAGATTTGAAATTGCCTCCAACAGCTCATAATACCAGCTGCATGATACCACATCCTGCACCCTACTCATGCCAGAGGAATAGACAGCTCCCTTAACACACCTGCCTTTCTTTCCTGGTTTTATTTTATTCACCAAGATAAGTAGGCAAGCAGATAGATAGATAGATAGATAGATAGATAGATAGATAGATAGATAGACAGACAGACAGACAGATACTCGGATAAATAAACATATAGATCAATGGATTGATAGATAAAATAGAAACATATTAGAAGATTTTAAAAAAAAATTGTATTTATAAGAACAAGATACCGTGAGTTATTATTCCTGTAAAGTTCGGAATGGGCAGAGAGTAGCTCATTCTTAAATAAGAGAAGGGAGCTGAGAAACTTCTGTGCAGTAAAATGACTGTTGGTACTAAGACCTATGGATAGTTTTTAAAGCATACTAAGCTAGCAAAAAAGTTATAAGAAACTGTTTGGAGGGATTTAAAATTTTGGGATTTTAGATACAAGAGAAGTGTAGCCCCTGCCCCGAATGCTCTATGGGTGCCTCTTCATCAGGGCTTTCCAAGAGGAGCAGGCCAACCAAAGCTCCCTTCAAGCCAGCATCTGCCTCCAAAATCCGCCTGGAGCTTCAGCCAGCCTCTGCCACCAAAAGGAGCCAGGGTGGCATGCACAGCTCTCATAAAAAGGTGCCAATCTGGGGCTTGGCCCAGACTAAATCCGACTGAGATAGAAAGCAGTGACCCTGTAATTGGACGACTTCCCCTGTGTCCAGACCACCATAGAGACTGCTGGGCAGCACAAGCTTCCCGGATCGCAGTTCACCAGGGGTCACCTTCATGCTGTGAGAACAAAGTCCGACTGAGCCCAGGGCCCCAGCTGCATGGTTCTGCTGTGTAAACACAGCGCAGACAACAGGACGACCAAATGTTAGGGTCCCCGTGTGATCCATTGTTGGATTATAGACATGGCCATAGACTCGGTTTCCAACTGCCCCTACTTTTCTCTCTTCCCTTCTCTCTTGTCCTTCTGTCTCCTCTTCTACCTCATTTGTTGACTTCTAAACATCCTCTAACAGGACAAATCTTTGACTGTTTTGGCTTTTTTGTTTTCCAAGCCAGGGTTCCCACTGCACCCCAAACAAGCCCAGTACTTTTAACAGGCACGGCCTCAGCAGAGGTGGCCCCACTGAGGCCTGTATGGTCACACGATGAATATTTTCTCATTTGTCCCCATGAACAAAACTTGCTTAAAATCAGGTGTGGGAGGAGGAGGTTAGGAAAAGGGCTGCCTCTCCTCTTCCTTTTAATCAACCAACTCATCTTTAACTGCCGCCATTCCCCTCCTCTCTGCTAGGCCCCAGCTAATAGAAACTCGGAATGCAGGTTCATACCCCTGCTCTTAGGTGTTCGAGGGTGCACTCTGGGAAGCGCCGCTGCATCCATCACTGTCGGTGGCTACTTGAGAAACGCCGTGATGGACTGGCCCGGCAAAGCCCCTCCCCACTGCCCGCAGGCTGCAATTCAATTAGTCATGGTCAGAGGGAGGCATTATTATTCATACACCGCCGATTGTTCCCAAAGTAAACAGAGCTGGGATGAGGTCTCTGATCCTCCCAGTGCCTTTAGCTGGGACACAAAAGAAAAAAAACTCCAGACACACTGGGGTGGGACATTTGATCTGAATTCTGATCTCCTTTGCAAGCTTCCCCATCAAATCTTGTTGATTTCTTTCTTTGCTTCTTTCTCTCTTTTTTCACAGTCTTCACAGATAAGTGCCCTGTGTGTGCATACGCAAACGCAGCAGGGCCGTTTTATTCCTTTATTGCCAACAATGCTAGAAAGTCTCTTCCCACCCAGGACACCCCCCATCACTTTATAATAGGGACATGGATCCCTTAACTGGAGTGAATGATCCTGTTAGAATATAACAGACCAATAACTTCCTAATTCACAATAAATAATCCCTGTAAAAATAAAGGATGACATTTGTATTTTGTAAAGTGCTAACCAAATTGCCCGTGGCCTGGCCAGCCCCCATCTGTTTATCAGTTTTGCTGAGTACAAGTGAACCCAAGATAAATGCCAGTTTTACTTGGATAAATTTTACAGCCAAGCAGAAACTGCCAAAGCACACAGGAGAGGTAAAAGCAGAGCTGTGTTCTCATTGACAGAAAAGTCAATTTTGCAGGATGGACTTAGGCAAGAGCCTGTGACCCCCGCCCCAACTCAAGTTTGTATGTTTATAATAAGACTGTTTTCTCTGGGAGGGAATGAGCCAATTCCAGGAGCTGAAAGTTCAATGGAGCAGGCTGGCTGGGGCTTCCCAGTTGCAGGGGGAAGAAACGGCCCTGCCTGCTCATTCTGTTTTGCAGGAGTGAGCGTCATGCACCCTGGCCCAGACAGGGTGATAAACTTGGGGTGTCTGGATAATCCACATGCTCATTTTCACTTTCGCTGCATCTGACCCTCTGAGGATCACTGCACTGGGACGCTTGACCAGGCCATGCGTTTAGAAGCAGCACCTTAGCACCTCATTCTGCTCCGGAGAGCATCAGAGCATCCAGCTGATATGACCCTCTGAGGATCACTGCACTGGGACGCTTGACCAGGCCATGCATTTAGAAGCAGCACCTTAGCATCTCATTCTGCTCCGGAGAGCATCAGAGCATCCAGCTGATATGACGGAAACCCCTTGTGCAGAGTCACCTAGAGCCTTTAAGAAACATGAATTCCCAGGCCTGACCCCAGACCACTGAATCAGAATCTCCGAGGGCCAGGGCCTTGTCATTTGTGATTCACAACAAATCACTATGCGAGGCTGCCCAGACCCCCCTTTAAAGAAAGACTTTAAGGAATAAATCTCAGCTGCTGGGAGTTGCACTGGCAGACAGTTTTCACTATCAGCCCCTTCAGAAATTGGTCAGCTGTGGAGAGCCACCTGGAGCCCGTGCTCAGGCCCCTTTGGGCAGGTCATCCAGTGGCTAATGAATGGATGTGCACATAGGACTCAGGACTACTCTGAAGGAACCATCCATTTCAGAATGCCCAGTAGTATCCACTGTGGCTCCCTTCCACAGATATTGGTCCCAGAGCCTCTCCTGAATAAATACCCTGCAAGTTAAACTCCATCTCAGAGGGAGAACCTTATTGCCAGGTTTGGAGAATGATGATCTAGAAAACACTGTTCTTGTCCAACACTCAACCCATCCATAAATTCTCTCCATAATATCACAAACAGCTGGGCACCTAGCCCCAGCCTGGCAAGCCAGAGGAAAGAATCCATCTGCTTCTGATCCAGTCCCTCTGGACAACACTGGGAGGAATAAGTTGGGCCCCTTAATTCTCTTGCTTTCCGTAGAAAATTGAAGAGCCCTGGAGTTCTACTGCTGGCTCCACTATTAGAGATGGGTTGAATGATTCAAATTACTTGGCCTCAGTTTTTCCTCTGTAGAAATACAGAAATGGTGAGGGATTTTGGAGACAGAGTGAAAAAACAATTACCTCCTAGACTTTTTCCTGTTCTACCATCGGTGACCCACGGAAAGAAGAAAGGGAGGGAGGACCAGAAGGAAGCAATGTGCTGAAGACCTGCTCCTCTCATCAAGAGGTGGCATCAACTTCCCTCCCATGAAACAGGGCTGGGTTTAGTGACTCACTTCTCATGAGTAGGATGGAGCAGAAGTAGCGCTGCATGACTTCCAAGGCTAGATTATAAAAGGCATTACAGTTTCCACCTGGTGCTCTCTCTTAGGACACACACTTCAAAAGATTTGAGCCCCCAGGTAGGAGATCATATGGGGAGACCACATACAGACAGGGAGGCCCAAGGAGGCCAGCTGTTTGAGTCTTCTTGTGAGCTAACACCAGCCCCAGTCACTGTCCAACTGTTCCTGTATGAGAGACCCTGAGTGAGAACTGCCCGGCTAAACTTAGTCAACTTGCAGAATCATGATCAATAATAATAATAAACGGTTTGTGTGGTTTTACAGTAAACTTGGGGTGGTTATTACATAGCAATGGTTGAACTGGTGTGAATAACAGATCTTAAAGCAGAGATCCATAGTTATTCATAGCATTGAGAATAACTTGACAAATATACATACCTACATATGTATGTGTGTGTGTATGTATATATATATATATATAAAATTTAGAAGAAGGTAAACCTGGTTCTAAAACTACTCAAACAAAACAAACTCAAGTTGTAGTCATGAGATTTTTCTCATAGGCCTCAGTGAGGACAGGCCAAGCACTGATGAGGCAGAGACTGGGCCTTTGTCCACACGCCAATGACTGGCCTACCTCATCTGTCTAAAGATACTTAAGAGCTGTAATAACCAAGCAGATGTCACATCTACATGCTCAGCATATGCATTCATCTCCACAGCGATGCCAGTGATGCTCACTGGAGCCTGTTTTCTCCACTTGACATAGTTGTTCTAGGCCAGGCACAGTGGCTCACACCTGTAATCCCTGCACTTTGGGAGGCCGAGGCTAGTGGATCATCTGAGGTCTGGAGTTTGAGACCAGTCCTGCCAACATGATGAAACCCTGTCTCTACTAAAAACACAACAAATAATCTGGGATGGTGTCAGGCACCTGTAATCCCAGCTATTCAGGGAGCGAGGCAGGAGAATTGCTTGAACCCAGGAGGCAGATGTTGCAGTGAGCCAAGATCACACCATTGCACTCCAGTCTGGGCAACAAGAGTGAAATTCCGTCAAAAAAAAAGACATAGTTGTTCTAATTTAGGTTGCATTTGAAATGGTAATTTTCAGCATGGGCAGAGGCTGCTTCCCATAGCACTGAAAAATGTTTACTAACACACTGCTTTTGTTAAGCTGCTATATAAAAAATACCACAGACTGGGAGGCCTAAACAATAGACATTTATTTCTCACAGTTCTAGGGGCTGGGAAGTCCAAGAACAAAGTGCTAGCTCCTTTAGTTCCTGGTGAGGGTCCTTACCTTAGCTTGCAGTCAGCCACCTTTTTGCTGTGTCCCCACCAGGTGAAGAGAGATGGAGCTCCAGCATCTCTTCCTCTTCTAATAAGACCATTAATGTCATCATGGGACCCCTCCTCGTGACTTAATCCAAACCTAATGACCTCCCAAAGGCCCTGCCTCCTAATACCATTACTTTGGGGTTTAGGGCTTCAACATATGAATTTGAGGGAGCACAAATGTACAGTCCATAGCATACACCAAAAGCATAATTATTAAACTTTTATTAAAATGGTCCTGAAGTTTTATTTTTAAATAATTCAGATTTGAGGTATTGTGTTTAAAATAACAGAATTGTGCTTAAGCCTTTAGAATGATAGCCACCCATAATCACTAAAGATTTTGAAAGTCTTACTGCTTGAAAGGGGATGACTTTTCAATTGCCTTGACATTAGCACTCCACGCTACTATCTCTAGACACTGTAATTGTAAAAGGCTTACCATCATCCTTGCTGCTGAGTTTATTGTCACCCCAACAGACGCTTGATTTTTTTTTGGTGATGCTGCTCCTAGGCACAAAATGGGAAGAAATCCAAAATTAAGGGAAACATGAGTTTTAGTTCTTTCCTCATGGTACCACCAAGGGAAGGGGTGAGAGTAAGATCAGAGAGTAAAACTTTTAAAGCCAATTAGGGGTGTTTTAATCATTTCATTCACAACTTAGAGGGAAACTGCAACATGTGTGGATTGTGTGACCAGAGCTGCTACAGGCCTAATCCCTCCCAAGGCAGAGCTGGAACAGTGGCCTCCTGACTCCCAGTCCAGGCTTTTTCTATTTTGTGAGTCTCACTAAAGCTGCAGTCATAGAAATGAATGTATTCTCTGCATACTTATGACAGGTCAGGCTAAGGACAAAACTCTGAAATTCTGGGAATAAAGGGAATGCGTTAGATCTTTTCTTATTATTATCTGCCTTATGCTATCTCCCCATTTTCCACCTCAGTAACTCACACGTTCTCCAGCCCACTCTTTCTTCCCTGGTGATGGACATTGGAAGGTATGTAAGAGAAGGTGGGCTGCCCTGTTGTGGAGGGAGGGCTCTAGAGGAAACTCACAGAGCCATTGTGAGTATCTCAAGCTCTGTCAGTTATTAACTCCTGACTGAGCATTCCAGACTTACAGTCAGCTTAAATACATTTCCTAAATTCTTCAAACAGCTTGACCTTCCTAAATCACGAAGTTGACTTTGCATTTACTTCCAGGGTCCTAGTTTTGTTTTTGGTTTTGCTTTGCTTTTTGCTTAGCATTATTTATTTACTTTAGAAGTAGAAAAATACATTCTAGAATTTGTCTCTCTTGTTGTTGCAGGCAGGTTACCCTGTCCCTCATTAGATTTATGGACAAATTTGTAATGTCAACAAAATGTGGACATCCTTTAACATCATTAGAGTGGGTTAGTAAGACAATCTAGTTGCTTTGTGCTTCTAATTTGCCTTAGTTGAAAACAGTTTGTAGTCTTCAGAAAAGTAACTGGCATTTGATCTTTAAAAGCAGAAAAGGTTTTTCTTTAGTTTATTAGAAAACTAGGCCAATTTTTTCTGTAAAATGTAATTTGGGGATGAATATGGGAGTACTTGTAAGTGGAAGTATCTGTGTCTGTGTGTGTGCTCATGTGCATGTGTACACACATATGTAGATCAAAGTATTTTTACTTTTTGAAGAAGATGTGTAAAATATATATATGTGTGTGAAATATAAGTGTATATATACATTGATTTTTCCAATTATTCTGAAACTTATTTGCAAGTAAACTTCAGATCTATTAAATGTTAGCACTCTCCATTCCTAATGCTCAACCATCAGCCTAGCATTTTTTACAGTAATACACTGATATCAGCTTGCCATAACCCTGGTAGTGGTCCAGACTTACATTCTCACTTTAAAGTGTCTTTTCACCCCTGCTCTGGAGGCCAGTGTTCTGTTTGACTGGCTCGTCATCATTTTTTCTAGTTATTTCTCACTGAAAAGTGAACCTATGGTCTTTGGCTTGTGTCAGCTACCCAGAGTGCAGGAGAGAGACACTGTGAAGGGGAAGGTGTACAGAAATAGGAAATGGTAGACTGGAGGGACTATGGGTTCAAGGTTGAAATATAACGAAGAAACCCAGTGCCAGCCTGCGATGGCTGTTTGACTCTGGGCAAGATTTCCAATGGTTTTAAGACTCAGTTTACCTATATGACTCATCTATATCTGAAATAATGCTTATCTCCATGGCCACTGTGATATTTAATTTAATATTTTATGTGAAATAGTTAGCTTAGCATGTAGAGGAATCTAAGTATTCCATTGGTGTGTACATATGTAACACCTCCTGAACCTCTTTCACATATGTATGTCTGCATGCCTGCCTGTGGGTAGTCTGGGTGTAAGTGTGCATGCACGTATAATTACATGTATCGTAAGTACACAGATAGATGCATGTATGTGTGTACCTGAGTACATGTGTCTTCATGTGTGTGTATATGTGTGAATGTGTGCATGTCTGGTTATACATAGCAATCACGGCAGCTGAAAGGAATGTGAGCTTGAGGAGAGCCTTAGAGATTGAACAGAACAGAACTTTCATCGCTTCTTAATTTTTCCCTGGTTGGACCTGTCATCAGGAGATTCATAACTTAATTCATAGAGATGTTAAAAATGCTCAAAGGATAATGTAATAAGATAACTTGGTCTTTTTTTTTCTTACAGTGCATTTAAGAGTAATTGAGGAGTTGGTATTTTTTAAAGAAAGAGATGTGGAAATTCATTTATTTATTTATTTATTCAATCAGGATATTTGGGATGCCCACGATATGCCAGGCACCAGGAAAAAAGTTGAATCAGTAGAATAGGTTAAATATCTGGTCCCACCTCAGGGAGCACATCTTTCCTGGGGAAACAGAGAGGTGTAGATAAACATCTACCCCATCCTGTAATATGACCTATTATAGCAGCAAAATGTGCAGCAGTAGCAGAAAAGAGAGAGTGATCAGTTTGTCCTGCTATGGTCAGTGAGGGCTTCTGAAGATGTGGTATTTAGGCTGAGACATCAGGGATAAGAAGGCTCTGCCCAAGTGAAGGAAAGTCAAGACGGAAGATAGAAGAAATGCAAAGACATGGGGGCTTGAGGAAGTCATGCACTGTTGAGAAATGGCAGTGATTTAGTACCACTGGTGAGTATGGAAGATGTGATCAGAAGCTCAGCCATGAAGGGCTTCCTCAAGCCCGTGGTAAAGGGTTATTTCTTTCTTTCTGGAAGAGATCAAGAAAGAGCCAGCTAATGTACCAAGACTGGGTAGACTATGATGAGATCAGCTGCGCATTTTGGAAGGATAAGTAGTGGTGGTGTGAGGATGAAGTGGAGTAGGAAGTGAGGAGTGGAATCACTCCACAGTGCGGTGAAGCACTGGACAATGCCCAGGAAAAGAGAGGGAGGAAGAACCCACCTGAGGTGCATTCGAGACATAATTGCTAGTAATTGTTGACAAGAAAGAGAAATCATCAAAACCACTCACGTTTCTGACTTGGACAATTTGTCAATGGTGGTGCAACAAGTGAAAACAATAGCACATGGACGAGACACTATGGACATTGGACAATGAAGTGAAGCTCATATATGTAGTTCAAAATATTTGACTTAGAAACACTTTATACATTCTGGTAGAAACCCCCAATTTCCTGATATTATCTCTATGAATTGGGTAAGCATTTGAACAATTTAAGAATCATTTGAAAACCTGGGACTGAATTTAACCAACCGTAAACCTGTGGAGTAAGAACAGACTTTCTGAAACCCAAATTCACTTAAAAATGACATTTGTGTATGTGTGCGCACATACACAGATATATTTGTATATATTCTGTCCCTTGCTTTCCCTGACTAACCTTCAGATTTAGCAGTTCTCCCTTCCTATGTTGAATTGTGTGTATTTGTACATGCACCTATGTGTGTGTGTGTCTGTGTATGTGTGTCTCTGTGTGTGTGTGCTTGTATGTAGGGTTTATAATTTAAGGCTCAAGCTTTTCCAAAACTCTGAAATTACAGCCCTATTTTATGAATAGGAGCAGATTCATATTGTGTCTGAGGAGGAAGATCACAGCTTTCTTAAAGGGACCATTAAAAAAAACAGAAAAAAAGAGTTTCAGAAACACTGTCTGGAATCATTTTGTTCATTTCACCCTTCAATGTATGTGAGAAATTGGAATCCCATTGGGGGGTGGAGATACTTGTTTGAGGACAAAAAAAATTATATTAACCAGAAGAATCTCATTGGTTAATCCCACAAGACTTTTGATCCAGATGGGACCTTTTCTTTCATGGAGTATGTTGAATTGTAACAAACTCAGCTATGACTGATTATTGCTTTTGACAGCTTCTACAGTGCTTCTCATGGCAAATTGGTGGAAATAATTCCATAGTAAAGCTCAAGCAGATTTTTATTTCAGTAGTTATCTCAACACATTTCTAGAGATACAATCTTCTTGTACTGTATTTATATTTTTATTTTTTAGTATTTGAAACACGTTAGAATCTTTAAACCTAATGATCTAGAATTTGAGTGACAAAATTAATGACGTTGTACTACGTGAATTTGGATAACTGAAAAAAATTGTGTTTGACCTCTGTTTCAGTCTCTCAGGGCCCTGGCAGTCATGCTCAACTCTGCACAGGGTCTGGGAAGTGCTGGGAGTGATGGTGCAGTCCCCCAGGGCCAGTTGCAGTGGGGAGCTGTTTGGGAACCTGAGCCTGATGGGCCAGGGAAGGAAAAAGCCACCAGAACCCAGAGCAAGTAGTACGCACTGATAGGCACTGCGGCCTTCAGTAGACACCGTGGTGGCTCAGCGGGGAGACAGCAGGAAACGGCACCTCCCCAACTTCAGTCTCTCTCACCTCACATCTTCTGCTGGTGATTTCCATTGGCTGAGCCTAACTGGAAGCCAGAAAGGAAGCCGATGATGCAGCTTAAAAGGCCTGAGTAGGTGGAGAAAGGTGGGTGCTGCATTCAGAGGTAAGTGATCCAGATTCACTTAGCACAAGGTCATTAATTTTGTCAATAAAATTCTAAATCATTAGATTTGAAGATTCTAACATATCTCAAATTACTAAGAAGAAAAATATAAATAACATACAAAGAGATTTTCCTGTACAAAGAAGGTAGCCAGCATAGATTCTTTTTTTTCTCAAGAGGGCTAACTACATGTACTTGAGTGCAAATATAATGTGAAAATATGAGCCTGGTGGATTTTTTACCTGCTCTTTGATAAGTTATGTTCACATTTGGCCATATACCATCACGGCTCTGCTGACCAGGAACTGAGTTGTTTGAGTTCTCCAGGAAGCAGATGCCAAGAAGAAGGTAAAAGAGCAAGAGATTTATTGTGAGCAACTGCAAATGGCAAAGTGGAAAAAAGCAAGAGTTGACAGGGAGAGCCTTCAGACCATGCTGTGGGGCTGAGACTAGCAGGACAAGATGGGGAGAAGGGAGGATTAAAAGAGAGGACTCTTACAGCACAGCATTGCTCTGAGAAAGCCCCCCGAGACCAACCAGGAGCTCTGCCACAAAGACCGACCATAGAGTGGTCCCATGTTGGGAGGAGATGGCCTTGCCTTGTACCAGTATTTTGCTCATTGTTTGAGGGCCACCCAAGAAGAGTACCATGGCTCAAAAGCAGTGCCAGACCTAGGGGAGGTTCCTCCTCGTAGCTGGGTAACCAATCTTTTCTTGGAGATCTGAGGTTGCATCTCCATGTCTGCCACAGATACCATGACTTTCACCCCAGAAGGAGCACATCATGAGACAGAGGAAATCCTAAGCAGACATGAAAGGGAAACTGTCTCATGTCTCTGGAGAAAGGCCCCTGTGGAGGGAAAAGAGTAAGGCAAGTGGAAGCAGGGGTTCAGGGACCTGTGACTTGACCTCCTTCGTCAGGATGGAAATCTTGAGCAAGGGGAGGTGTTGAGAAAACCAGAAACTGGAAACGCCGGTTGGAGAGCACTCAGAGGGTGGCCCTGAGTTTACAAGGGATGCTACAGTTGATTGACAATGGCATGATGGCCTGATTAGGCTGAAATAAGGCCTTCATCAGCCTCCAGAGCTACTTTGGCTGTTGCATGGAGTGGAAGGCCTGCAGGAGGGCCTGCCTGCTCGCAGCAAACATGACGGGCAGCTGTGGGTGTCGGCTGCTGGGCCTGGTGGGCCACACCAACTGTGCTCGGGGTAAACACCCTGTAGCCAAGGTTAACATCTGAGCCGCAGACCAAATTGGCAATTAAAGCCAGTACTCAGGATATTCTGTTGGGCTAGAGAGGGAGAACCACTCAGCTGGCTTAATGAAAGACACAGGTGTGGGACTTTGTCAGCAGATGCAAGCCTGGAGCCACCTCACAGCAGAGAGGAGTAGGAACCCAGAGTATGGAAGCCCCTTCCTCTCCTGCACCAAGTCACACACAGCACTGTGATGCGCAGCAGTAGAAGGATTAGAAACCACACCGCCCTGATAGGAGTTGAACTTTGCTTCAACTGGCTCTTAACCTGACATGAGATTGTGCTAGTTGGAAGATATCAAGATACTCTTACAAGAGAAGATGAAGTTATCTTGTTTCAACCCCTATTACTGTTGACTGTCAACTTCCCAAAAGACCCCAGAAAAACATGTTAATGGAACAAAACTAAGTTTATTAGATTTACTGTAGTATAAGAGTATACCACCTTGGTAGAGTCTTGATAGTGTCTCAGGTTGACAAAGTCACGGTCTGCACTGGGGGACTTCTAAGGTAGCTTCTGCAAGGTGGGGAGTAGCTTGGGACTGGGCAGGGTTTCTATCCTAACAATTCTCAACTGGTAAGCCCCCCAAGGCCAAAGATCCTGAAGCAAATCTTGATAAGAAAGATACTGGATTTGATAAGCTAGCTATTTTAGTGGATTTACTGCCTCATTTTTGGTAAGCAAGTCTTCCTGAAGCAAGCAGGTAAGTGATTTTTGCTTGGTTCCAACATTATTTAATACAGGAACAAAAAAATGACTGGCCCCAGTGCTGTTTTAAGACACTGGAAACTATGCTGACTTCAGTTCTCAAGGGGTGGAGAATTGTGAGAGGAATCATATAAATTTGTTTTAAAAAGTGGCATTTTGGGGGTCTGTCTTAGCACATATTTTTAAAATGTTTCCTTTTAACATAGTTTTAAATTTCAGAAGAATTTCAAAGGTAGTACAGAGTTCCCATATATTCCCCACATCCAGTTTCCCCTATCATTAACACCGTAATGTGGTACACTTATCACAATTAATGAACCAGGATTAATACATTATTACTAACTAAAGTTCATATTTCATTCCGATTTTCTTAGTTTTCACCTAATGTCATTTTCCTGTCCCAGGATCCCATCCAGGCTACCACGCATGTTTAGTTCTCAAGTCTCCCTAGGTTCCTCGTGGCTGTGACAGTTTCTGACTTTCTTTGTTTCTGATGACGTTGACAGTCTGAGTGCTGATGGAGCAATTTGTAGAATGTCCCTCACGTGGAATTTGTCTAATGTTTTACTCATAATTATCCTGGGCTGATGGGTTTTTGAAAGGAAGACCACAGAGGTAAAGAGCCATTCTTATCACATCATATCAAAGGCACATTCTACAGGTTGACTCTCTCTTATCTGAAATGCTGAAGACCAGAAGTGTTTCAAATTTTGAATTTGTTCAGATTTTGAAATATTTGCATATACATAATCTTGGGAGTGAGACCCAAATCTTAATAGGAAATTTATTTATGTTTCATATACACTATATACCCATAGTTTAAAGGTAATTTTATAAAATTTTTAAATAATTTTGGGCATGAAACAAAGTTTTGACTGTGTTTTGACTTCAGTCTGTCACATGAGGTCAGGTGTAGAATTTTCTGCTTGTGGCACCATGTTGGCACTCAAAATGTTTCAGATGTTGGAGCGTTTGGATTAGAAAACGTTCAGCTTGTATCAGCAGGACTCATGACTGTTGGCATTGACCTTGATCACCTGGCTGAGGTGGTGTTTGTCCGGCTTCTCCACTGTAAGTTTCCTTTTCCCCTCTTTTCATACTGTGCTTTTTGGAAGAAAGTTACTACATGCGGTCTAGTCTTCAGGAGCGGGGAGTTACACTTTACCTCCTGGAAGGCAGAATTTCTGCATAAATGCTTTGGGAATTTCTGCAGAGACCTTTGTCTCCTACCCCATTTATTCATTTATTTTATTATTTTTCTATCAATATGGAATCATGAATATTTATTTTATACTCTGGGTTATAGTCCCATATTGTTTTATTTATTTTATTGGTCTAATTATTCTAGCTTTGGCCATTGGGAGCTCTTTCCATTGCTTCCTTTGTCCCTTTGACATTTCTCCATCATGTCTTTTTTTTTTTTTTTTTTTTTTTTTTCCAATCACTTCCTTGCTTCCTGGAACTGCAAGCTGTACCACGTTCATTGTGTATATTTTGTGATGCAGCCTGAGAATCAGCCATGTCTCCAAAGAGCCCTGGTTCCTTTTATTGGAGAATGGTATAGAAATGAAGATCTGGGTGCTAGGTTTACTCATTGCCACTGGGGTGTCATTGTTTCTAGTGGCATTTCTTTTTTCCACTTGTGTACTACATTTGTGACTCCTTCATTTGTGAATCTACTTTTATTCTTTCAATAACTATGTCATTTGAGAAGCCATAGAAGTCAGCCACAGAGTGACCTGAAAACTTGTTCTCTCACAATAAAGATATCCCACAGTACCAAAACAGTTTAAACTGCAGAAGAGTCTTCCATGCACTGCAGCTCCAAAAAGTTAAACATGATCTCTCAGACGGTTTAGAGCTTTGTCCTCACCCAAATCTCATGTCTAATTGTAATCCCCAGTGTTGGAGCTGGGGCCTGGTAGGAGGTGATTTGATCATGGGTGCAGTTTCTCATGGTTTAACACCATCCCGCTTGGAGCTGTAGTCACGATAATGAGTTCTGAGGAGATCTGGGTTTTTTTTTGGTTTGTTTGTTTGGTTGACAGGGAGTTTTGCTCTTGTTGTCCAGGCTGGAGTGCAGGGGTGCGATCTCGGCCCACTGCAACCTCCGCCTCCTGGGTTCAAGCAATTCTCCTGTCTCAGCCTCCTGAGTAGCTGGAATTACAGGTGTCTGCCATCATGCCTGGCTAATTTTTTGTATTTTCATTAGAGACGGGGTTTCACCATGTTGACCAGGCTGGTCTCAAACCTCTGACCTCAGGTAATCCACCCGCCTCAGACTTCCAAAGTTCTGGGATTACAGGCCTGAGCCACCGCACCTGGCTGATCTGGTTGTTTAAAAATGTGTAGCACCTCCCCTCTCTCTCTTTTCCTCCTGCTCCACACAGGTGAAGTGCTGGCTTCCCCTTTTCCTTCTGCCATGATTGTAAGTTTCCTGAGGCCTCCCCAAATGCCAGCATCATTCTTCCTGTATAGCCTATGGAACTGTGAGCCAATTAAACCTCTTTTCTTTACAAAGTACCCAGTCTCAAATATTTCTTTATAGCAGCGCAAGAACGGACTGCTACAGTCTCCATTTGTTATATACCAAAAACAACAGAGAAATTTTCATTTTTTTCAATGCAAATTCATAGTTTTGAACAAGGCAAATTAGAAGTCTGGGAGGCGAAGTCCCCATCTTGGTGTGACTGATGACTGCTCACAGTGCTGTGATGAATGGGTCTCTAAACCAAACACATCAATACCTACTGGGCGTGGGAAGGACAACGTTTGTTACCTTCAGCGAGGTTAAACCCTTTTCTCTCAGACTTCGTGTTAAGACAGGCTCCATAGTTACAGTTTGATCCCAAGACAAAGAAAGAAAAGTCAATGATTAAAGACAATTCTTTACCATCAAATTAAGATGTGACAAATTTGTCTCTTCTTCACTGACAATATTTTGCTGCTTCTGCAAAACCAAGATTAAAGAAAAAAAAAACAGAAAAGTAAAAGAAAGACTAAGATTTTAAAAATTTTCCATTTCAGTTCTCTGGTTACTTCTGTTTGTTCATTTAGATATTCTCCCTAATTATTTTGAATACTGTAAAATCTCATACCATAAAAACTTTTTAAAAAAAGAACTACAATAATTTTGGTACAGAGAGTTGCGTTTGATTCTAGTGAAGATCTGGGCTTCAGTAAAGGAAGTAAGGCTTAATGAGACAATTTCTAAAAAGAAAAACTTCATGTAATTGAAATGTTAAAATATTTTATAATTCTATCGCCTAGCATATATTCACCCTGGGTAGTTCATGGGTCTTTGGGGGTCCATCTTTCCCAAGAGGCTTTCAGAGCAAGATGCCCCAGGTCTTTCTCATATACATTGCCATGGGACCTGTTTCATGAACCATAGCTGAGTGTGGCAGGACTGAGCGATACATCCAATGACACACAACTGAATCCTGCCACTGATCCAGGGACAGCATTGTCCGTGAGCTGCTCGATGAGTTGGCCTGGTGTGAAAACCTGGGTAGGCTGTGGTACACCACACTGGATTGTGATTAATCAGCTAATCAACTCCTCTCTCTGGAGAGGAGATGCCCCCCCGCCCCCGGGTGGTTTTAGGATCACCAGAGCTCCTATAATAGCCTGAATTGTGGTCAAAAATGTTTCTGGTCTCCATAAGTCCTGGCTTCTGGCTGCTGAGATAGCTTCTTGTGCTTTCTAACTTCCTGGAAAGCACTTATAATAAAAGTTATCTCCTGTGGTTACCCAAGCACATCTTGGCTCCTTGAAACTTAAGAATCTAACATAATGGTAATATATTAAATGACCAATATTGTAGGTTTCTTGAGGACAGCTATCAAGTCTTATCTTTGTATCCTAAATGGGCACATTTAGCAAGTACAGACACTCCCAGATTTATAATGGGATTACTTTCCGATAAACCCATTGTAAGTTGAAAATGCATTTAATATACCTAATCTAGTGAGCATCATAGCTTAGCCTAGCCTACCTTAAATTTCTTCATAACACTTACATCAGCCCACAGTTGGGCAAAGTCATCTGGCAGCACAGTATACTGTAGAGTCCCAATTTTTTACCCTTGTGATCACGGCTGACTGGGAGCTGTGGCTCACTGCCACTGCCCAGCTTCATGAGAGAGTA
Organism: Hylobates moloch; assembly: GCF_009828535.3. NCBI lineage: Eukaryota > Metazoa > Chordata > Mammalia > Primates > Hylobatidae > Hylobates > Hylobates moloch. The sequence continues at coordinate 38,911,325 of NW_026652296.1, forward strand.
TTGTACGGTATATTACTAGCCTAGGAAAAGATCAAAATTGACTGGTCTTCTGATCAGTTCAGAATTCACTGAACTAGGATTTCTACTGAATATGCATTGCTTTCTCACTGTTAGGTAAAAAATTTTAAGTCAAGCCATGGTAAGTCAAGAATCATCTGTACTCAATAGTGAATATGGTTAGTGAAAGGGAAAATGAATAAATGAATGAGATAACAAGAGCCAGAGAGAGTAAATGACTTACCTGAGGCTACTGATAAAAGAGGTCAACATAATGTCTTGACCCTGTGTTAAACAGTACTGAAACTACTTATTCTTTCCTGTCCATGTGTTAAATAATACCAAGACCAAGCAAAAGTAGCTGCATGTCCCAGGGATACCAGTTTCTGAAAAATAAGACCATAAATGAGCTAAACAATTCATTTATTAAGGCAAACTATTTCCTCAGAAAGACTGACTTCTTAGCCTGGCCTTGCTGTGCCCAGCTAATTGAAAGCTATAATACCATAAACTCCATGCAGCTCAAACCAGTTGCCTACATGAAAAGAACATCTTAAAAATCACTCAGCGTAGGTCCTAGGGTGCTATTGATACCCTATCCTAATTTTCACTTCCAGCCTAATTTTCATTTCGAGGTGGTGTTCTATCTTACTATGGTGGGTGTTATAGTTTTGCTTGATAGGTAGATTTTTCTTGTGGTCTTCAGGGAAATTGATGGTCAATACAACACAACCAGTTTTCAGTTCCCTTTTTCTTCTTTTTAAAACATGATTTCACATTTCTTTGAATGTGCAAAAATCTTCTAAGCACAGGGAAGTATGGGTGTCATTGCTTTCCTACAAGGTCTTGGAGCATGTTACTTTGCCTAAGGAATAAAATTATTGGACTAGAAGTTATTTCAAAAATCTTTCCAATTCTAAAATTTGGGTTTCAGTAAATCTAGGGAAGTGCTCACTAAATTCAATTTTGAATGAACATAATTGTTCTCTACCGTGTTGAATACAGAAGAAATTCAACATCGTCTTGACTCTGAGGTAGAAAGTGGCTTATGGTACATGGCAAACTGTGTTAAGGCCCTCTGGCCCATTGAACACTGAATTTAATTTCTCAAATATACACAAAAATGCACAGCTCTGGACTTGCAGTAAAGTGTCTGTCATGAGAGTTGTTTTAGCCCAAATGGCTCTAAAACATGGCTGTCAATTCCAGACGTTTCCAACTGGAAGAGACAACAGCCACCACATGTCACACAATGCACCACACACAATGTAAACATACCATTCACGTCCACACTCAGATATTTATGGCATTTTCCGTGGTTGCCATGTCAACTCATGGAGCAACCAGGCCATTAAATCATGCTGTCAGCAGGCCAAGACAGTAACACTACAAAAAAATTCCAGTTGCTGACATGAAACATTACATTTATCATTTCAAGACCTGTTTTTTTCCAGCTGCCTCTTGCTTTATGCTCTTCACTGCTTTCGAGCTGGTCTTTTAGGGTACAAGGAGAATACAAATGAGCTGTTTAAAATGCAACGGAAATCCCAGCCAACTCTTGAGTACTTTTACTTTCGTAGAACTTATTTTTTTAAGGTGACAATCTTGAGGTCACATGCCAAGAGAAGAGATGGGCTGAGAACTGACATATTATTGATATAACCGGCCAGTTTTTAACTTTCTAGCCTGGATTCAGTCTTTTATTTCTCTCCTCTGCATGAAATTGTTCTCAGCAAATTTCTGGATTTCAAGTACATTCACTCTAATTTCTTCTGTACTCTGATGTCTTCTGAAACTCTGATTTCTCCTTAGGATTTCCCATTAAAAAATTTTTTCAGGGTCATGTAGAAAGAAAGCATGCAGAAATCTCATCAACAGATCTGAGAGGTCGGCTCTACAATCAGTAACAGAGACAAAGAGCAGATATTTTAGGGCAGTCCTGATTTTTATTGATTATATTAATTTCAGAAAAGGTGAATCACTGAATGTATAACTAGATGTAAATTAAATGTTCTAACATTAGAAGGCTTTTCATATAAATTCACAATCAGAAGAATTTTTTCGTGTCACACTATGCACTAAGAATTTTAGAAAATAAGGACATTATGACATTTCGGTGTATGTGATGATGCTATTGTCAGACCATGACGACTGTGCATGAATAGAAGGAGGATGCGAAGCCAGCCTGCCTTGCCTCACGCTGTCTCTCCTCTCCGGCGGCTGTGCTTCCTCCTCTTCCCTTTGGCCACCTCCAAGCACATTAAGCTTTCAGGATTGTGATGGGATTTAAAGGCATTTCAGCTACTCATGTGCACAGCGCTCTCCTCCTCATTCTACCTGGAGAACGACACTAAGAAGGTACCATCAGTGAGCGCTTTCAGAGGAGAACAAGTCTGGATGAGAATCTTCTCGAACTGGGCATCAGAATAGGTTTCTCCTCCTCACTCATCTGTCTGTGACACACAGCCCTCGAAAGGCATGCCATCCCGCAGACATTTTTCTTGGAAAAAGAGACAGAACGTAATCAGGAAATGTGAAAATAAAAGAAGAAACGATGGGTTAGAGAACATCCAGGCTATTCTCACGGAGCAGATATCTGGGGGCAAAGGTGAGAGAGGCTGGGAGCAAACCCGAGGCCCTGAGACACCTGCTAGCTCACGGGCAAGCGGAAGCGGCAGAGCCCTACAGAGCCTACTTTGAAACAGGCAAACTGGAGACCAGAGCTGGGACTGGATAATATGAACTGGGTCTTCAAGGATGGGTTAGCAGTTTCTGACACTTGTATATGGGGAGAAAAGAAACTTCTAGACTGAAGAAACCCTTGAACGTATGCCCACGGCTGGGGAAATAATGATGCAGTTCCAGAAAGAAAAAGTAGATCCTGTGCTTTCAAAGCAGATTAGGCAAGACACAGGAAAGGGCCAAGCCAGGGAGGATGAGGAGTGCCTGGGTGAGGAGACTGCAGCAGGAGAAGTTTCATTGGAAAGGGATGTGGTCAGATCCGTGCTCTTGGGTGATGTTTGTAAATGAATCTGATGAGAAGGGAGATGAAGCCATGAAATCATTAGAAGCTCATTAGAATAATTGGATGTAGGAGACAGCAAAGATAATAATAACGAAAGAGGATTTAAAATTATGATTCAAAGTCTGAATGTATTGGGGTGTGGCAAAAACTCCTCTCCCAGAAATTTTGAGCGTAAAAACAATACCTTTAGAATGAATAAATAATAGTATAGTCACACAAAGTAATAGTATACCGCAATGAAAAAAGGGTGAGCTATATGCACAAAAATATGGTGGAATCTTGCAAAGATAAAAGTTGAGAAAAAGAAGTCAGTCACAGAAGAGTCAATATGATGCGATTCCAATTATTTAGAGTCCAAAAACGAATCATGCTGCTGGCTAGATGGTTGGGATCTTGGGGAGGGTAAAGTCGTTGGCTGGAAGGGAAATAGCCGGTGGTTTCCAAGGGGCTGGTGGTGTTCGTCTCTCGATTTTGGGTGCTGGTTACAGGATGTGCTTGGCTTGTGAAAAATCACTGGGTGGTACATTTATGATATGTTCACTTTTCTTTTCTGCCTGTTAAACTTGGATAGAAGCTTTTACAAAATGGCACATCTTGCTTTGGAGATCTTAGTTTAAGGAGGCGGATTGACTGACAGGTGATCTTTAAATGTCCAGCCCTTGAATCTAAATACAAACAGGGGTAAACAAGGCCATGTTTCTTGGATTCCAGGAAATTAGGAACTATGATTCAGCAAATTAGAGTATTGCATCATGTAGTGAAACCCAACGTCTCCTGGCCGTAGTCCTCCCACCTCTCAGCCAGACTTGGACGCTAGCTTAGCACCCACAGGCTTGGAAACGGTCACCACAACCAACTCATTGTCTCATTAATTTCAAGGATGTAGAAGAATAAAAAGTGATAAGGGCAAGGGTGGGAGGCTATCTCTTAGCAGCTTCAGAATAAAACCAGTGGAGCTCAGTTCCTGCCAAGAACTCGGGAGAAATCCATCATTCCTCTTGCCTGGCCTGTGGTCAGCGCCACTGTGGTGATAAGCAGAGAAGCCTGTAATGATTAACCGGGCATGTACATACAATGGTCACCCACACACACAGACTTCTTATCATCCAGGAGCCCAGCACTTTAATACTGAGTCATACCAATGTTCAGAGAAGGAAGTGTGCTGCCACTAACACACTTCAAAATTTGGATTCAGAGTTAATTCCTGTAGTTCAGTATAACCCTTCCCAACTGCTTCCTACCTAGAGGAAAAAGAAGCAATTGAATTTTTAAAAAAGTCCCAAATTATACCCTGGGTGGATTTCTAAGAAGCATTTCATAATTAGAAGTTTCCATAAATGCATTTAATAGATTCTTTGCAGATTATTAACCCCTAGAAAAGGAAGAAGGAACAAAGAATGAAAGTAGTGTTAGAATAAGGCAAGTACCCAGAAAAATAATGTGATCTACATTCAGAAAAATCTCCTTACATTACTTCAATAGTACATATAAGATTCCTATAAAATTGTGGCTTATAAGCAATACTTTCAACTTCCCATCAGAGCTGGTTTAAGCAGCAACATAGTTTTTAAAAATAGTTTTTGGAAACTCTGATATAGAATGCATTATATTTATTATATAGAACTCAGTATTATTCAGAGCTATTTTCCTGATATGAACAAACTTGAGATCTCTCCCTCTTACTCGCTGCTTTACATTTCCATCGTTCATTCCTTCAGCAAATGTCGCTGAGCACCTTCTGTGTGCCAGGCACTGTTTAGATTATTGGGGACACAGAGGGCAGTAAGTTAGGCCTCATCCAAGCCCACTGAACCTGACATTCTTGTTGCTGTGGCCTGGTGCAGTCTCATTCCCTCTGGTGCTGACTTTTGTAAATTCCTCCCAACTTTCCCCACCTCTAGTCTGTCAGCTTCCAACCCTTCCACAACACTGGTTATTAGAGTACTATCCTTACAGATCAAATCTGACCATTTCACACCATCCTTCTTGCTTCCTTTCTGTCCTCCATTCCATATAACAAAACAATACAAACATGCAAATTATTCCCCACCAAACAAAAGCAAAAGGAAACGAAACCTTTAATGGGATAAAAGGAAAGTTCATAGGATAAGAAAGGAATTCAGAGTCCTTTGAAATCTCATTCTAGATCTTTTTCCCAAGGTCCTGCATGTCTTTCTTGGTGTCCTCTGTAGGCCCTTTGATGCCTCTCTATGTCAAAACGGTTTCCCTATTTTGCCTTTATTTAAATGTGTCTTTTGCCAGGAATGTCCTCTCCCTCCATTTCTGTCTATACAAAGTTCCCCATGTTTTACAAGCCAAATTCAAATGCTTCCTCCTTCATGAGACCTGTAGATACCGGTATCCTGTTGGTACCTTTTCCCAAATCCATGTTCATGTTGATAGTTTGAATTCATCTGTGACGAGAGTATTCACACCATGGAAACTGGCAAACGCTGAAAATCAGAGCTTGATTTATTGTTTCGCTGATTGTCTAGACTTAAGAAAGTGGTGGAGAAAATGTTAACATAGCAGGTTAAACTTAAAAATGTGCTGCGTTTATAGCCATTATATTATGAAAACACATAAAGCATACTTCAGGAAATATTTTTTGAGTATTTGAAGACTATTCTCCAATTCAACCAAGAAGCCATTCATTCCACTGATGAACAACTAAAGTCCCAATATATGTCCTCATTGTTTCACTTTCATTTTCCTACTTAACATCAACAAAAACATCAGCTAACATTCATGTTGGAGTTGTATTTGCTCATCATTGAGGTGAGCAGCTTCTTTGCAGAATCTGAGAGTGATCAAGAATTGATTTGTAGGCTGGGCATGATGGCTTATGCCTGTAATCCTGGCACTTTGGGAGGCCAAGGCAGGCACATCACTTGAGGTCAGGAATTCGAGACCAGCCTGGCCAACATAGTAAAACCCGGTATCTACTAAAAATACAAAAATCAGCCGAGTGTGGTGGTGCCCACCTGTACTCTCAGCTACTGGGGAGGCTGAGGTGAGAGGATCACTTGAGGTTGCAGTGAGGTGGAGGCGGAGGTTGCAGTGAGCTGAGATTGCACCACTGCACTCCAGCCTGGGCAACAGAGTGAGACTCTATCTCAAAAAAAAAAAAAAGAATTGATTTGTAGTTGGCTATGAGTGCAAAAGTTCAGCAAAATCAACAAAAGAATTCTGTTAAAATCAATTAGCTATATGGAATTTACAATGAATAATATTTTTTAAAAATGTTTAATTGACAAAAATGTATATTCAAGGTATATTATGAGATGATATGATATACATATACATTGCATAATGATTACCACAGTCAAATTAACTAGCACGTCCAGTACTACTCGTTACTATTTGTGTGTGTGTGTATGTGTGTTAATCCTTAAAATCTGCTCTTGTAAAATTCCAAGTTATCAATACATTCTCCAATTATGCATTAGATCTATAGAACTGCTTCATCTTATGACTGAAACCTTGTGCCCTTTGACTAAAGTCTCCCTATTTCTCTCACTTCCCAGCCTTTGATCACCACTACTCTACTCTCTGCTTCTATGAGTCAGACTTTTTTAGATGCCATGTATTAGTGAGATTATGCAGTATTTGCCTTTCTGTGTCTGGCTTATTTCACTTGGCATAATGTCCTCCAGGTTCATCCATTTCGTCACAAATGGCAAGATTTCTGTCTTTTTAAGGGCTAAATAGTATTCCATTATATTCTACATTTTCTTTATTCATTGATCTCTTGTCAGTGGACACTTAGATTGTTTCCATGTCTTGCTTATTGTGAATGATGCTGGAATATGAGGGTGCAGATAATTCTTCAAGATTCTGATTTTGTTTCCCTTGGACATATTACCAGAAAAGGAATTGCTGGATCATATGATAATTCTAGTTTTAAATTTTTGAGGGATCTCCATACAGTTTTTCATACTGCGGCACCAGTCTACATTCCAACCAACCACGAAGGCTCTCTTTTCTTCACACTCTCGCCAACACTTGTTATTTCTTGTCTTTTTGATAATAGCCATCCTAAGAGGTGTGAAGCGATAACTCATTATGGTTTTGATTGTCACTTCCCTGATGATTAATGATGTTGCGCACCTTTTCATGCACTTGGCCATTTATATGTCTTCTTTGGAAAAATACCTACTCATTTTTAATTGAGTTATTTTGTTATTTTGCTTTGAGTTGTGTAAGTTCCTTGTATGTTTTGGATATTAATCCCTTATCAGATTTATGGTTTGCAAATATTTCCTCCCATTTCATAGGCTGCCTTTTTGTTTTGTTGATTATTTCTTTTGCTGTGTAGAAGCTTTTTAGTTTGATGTCCTGCTTGCTTATTTTTGCTTTCATAGCTTGTGCTTTTGTTGTCATATAAAAAAAAATTGCCAAGACCAATGTCAAGGAGCTTTTCTCCCATATTTTCTTCTAGATATCTGTAATAAACACACACACACACACACACACACACTTTCTGCCAGAGAGCCATTTGTTAGACATTTACCAGAATATAGTATTCCCTCCTTATTCATGATTTTACTTTCTGCCATTTCCATTACCTGTGGCCAACCACAGTCTGAAAATATTAAATGGAAAATTCTAGAAATAAACACTTCATAAATGCTAACTTGTGCGCCATTCTGAGTAGCATGATGAAATTCCTCACTGCCCCACTTTGTCTTGCACAGGACATAAATCATCCCTTTGTCCAGCATCTCCACACTATAGACACCACCATCCATCAGTCACTTAGTAGTCAGCGTAGTTATTTAGTGTGCATAGGGTGTGGTACTATCTACAGTAGCAGGCAACCAGTAGGGTCTTGGAATGTATTCCTCAAGCATAAGAGGGCACTACCATACCACTATCAAGCTGAGGCAAGTATCCTCTGGGATTGCTTAGCACAGGAGGAAGAGGGAGGACTGCCCAGCTTACCTGCTCACCTGCCCCTCATGTGGCTCCTCGGAGGCCCCCTGCACTACCATGTACATGTGATGCCCCAGCAGCTCCTCCCTGCTACAGTCTCCTCCTGTGGTTATTGTGGCTGAGGCTTCCCTCAGACCTTGTTCCTCCATCCCTGTAATCCTAGATGTGTTTTTATTCCAGGCAAGTCCTCACATATTTGTCCTGCGTTGGTTAAGCTCTCTAAGCCTTAGTTTCTCCATCTGTAAAGTGGGAACAATATTAGTATCTACCTCAGAGCATTGTTGTAAGTTAAAAGAGGGTAATGAATGAGAAACTCTTGGCCCACCACCCTGGCACACAGTAGGAATAATACCAATAAACATCACAATAGCAAATGTGGCAAATACTTGCTGAGTGCTTGTGAGACTTCCTTTGGAATCTCTATTTATTTACTTTTCATGGCAATCCAGTGAGATGGATTCCATATCACTCCCATTTTACAGATGAAGAAACTGAGGCACACACAAATTAAGATATGTGTCCAGAGCCCCACAATTGGCGATGTTCGGTAAACTACTATTGAAGAGTTATTGAAGAGTTTGATAACATCATAACATGGTTTTCAGATATACTCCCCTTCTCTCTTCTCTTTTTTTTCTCCACCCATTTTTCTTTATTCTTACATACTCTCTTATTCCGCCTTCTTGCTGCATTTCTGATTCCTCATTTCAGCTTTAGCCACTTGAAAGGAAAAGGGAGAAAACGTCAAAGAAGATTCTTTATTTTTCTGTGAGTGCTTCACTTTCTTTGGTGCTTCCTTTGGGGTTTTATTGACTTTTTAAAAAATCGTTTTCGTGTAACTTCAAACTTGTAGAAGAGTTGCAATATCTGTGCAAAGAAGGAGCATATATACCTCATTCAGATGACACATTTATTTCCATTTTCTCTCATGTGCTTTATCTTTCTTTAGAACTCTTTGTCTTCTCTCCACCTATTGTTCGCCAGACATCAAATTGATGCTGTCAGCTGTCCTAGCTTTACAGACCACTGTACCAACAACTTGTTTCTCCAATTCCTCTCCTCTGTATTTTCATATATGATTGAAGTTATAGTTGCCATTTCTAATTACAATTTTCTTCCTGTCTGTTCACAGCAGAGCCCTTTCAGCCACAAGTCTTAATAGTTTGCATGAGTGTTAATCTGCTTCTCATAGAGTCACCATGAAACACACCTTAGACAGGTATGAGCTATGCTGTCCAAAACCCTTGGGTCCAAAAGTGTTTCAGAATCCAGCAACTTAAAGATTTTTAAAGATAAGGTGAACAATATTCCATGAGTTTAATAATATACCCAGTGGGGTCTAGGGGAGCAATCTCATAATCAAACAAATGCAAGCAAATGCATGCAGAATAAAAGATTTTACATATTCTCAGTACAGTTCATGTCATGTTAAAATTTCAGTATTCAGAGCTTCTTGCTTTTTGGAATTGCAAACAAAGGGTGCTGTAATTTTTTATACGGTAGGGGATAGGTTCAGATAAATACTTTAGTGACTGATCAACTATATAGCATCTAAATTGCATAAAAATTTAGTAAGTAGATCAATTTTATTTTAATTAACATATTAAAATTATTATAATTTCAATAGAACATTAAAAAACAGGATATTGACAGCAAAATATCCCTACATACACCAGAGTAGGATTAAAGTCTTAAAGATAAAGAGCAAAGACTAATGCTTTGTTTTACAACAAGAAGGTCTTCTTTGAAGTCATAGGGAAACAAGGTCTCAGCTGTAGCAAATGGCATGGCCTTCCAAAAGAGCAGGACACATTGTAACCATGGGGACTCCAGACTGTTAATAACATTCTATATTAAAGAACAGATAGTCTGTAGTCCCAGCACTTTGGAAGGCCAAGGCTGGCAGATCACCTGAGCTCAGGAGTTCGAGATCAGCCCGGCCAACATGATGAAACCCCGTCTTTACTAAAATACAAAAATTAGCCAGGTGTGGTGATGGGCACCTGTAATCCCAGGTACTCTGGAGGCTGAGGCAGGAGAATCGCTTGAACTCAGGAGGCGGAGGTTGCAGTGAGCCAAGATCATGTCACTGCCCTCCAGCCTGGGTAACAGAGGGAGACTGTCTCAAACAAAACAAAACAAAACAAAACAAAACAAAACAAAACAAAAGAATAGACAGGTCTATGTACCAGATCACAGTCCTTACAACACATTAGTTCACATAAGTGCAAATAATACAATCTATTTTATAATAGCACAGCTTGTTATCACACAAAATTACCAGCTTCCTCATTGTATTGTATGCTTCTTATGTTGACTAAATAGATAGAATGAATATTCCCCCATGTAGCAACCTCTATTGAGTCTTCTTTTCTCTGAAACTTTTAAAAAATACATAGTTTCTACCAAATTCCACCTAGCATGAGGTTGGACACTACTTCAAACTTTTCTCAAATGACTTCATGAGTAATATTCATTTGGTACCTGTAGTAGAATTTATGCATTCTAAGCTAAGAGTTGATACTAAACAAATATTTGAGATTGGTTGCAAAAAATCTAAAGAAAAAAATAGCAAATTTCAGTTGGGATGCAACTTAAAATTATCCTGAATCTATAAAAGTTTTTGCGATTAATTTACTGTTACATACAATTTATTCTCAATATTCGCTTACTGAGGTTGATTAACTTTATGCCGTTTTAAGCATTGGGAAACAAATTTAAACAAATTGCCACAGTCAAAAGTCAAACCAGAGTGCCAGTGATGTTATGTTTTAAAGTCTTCAGTGTAAGTAATGAATTGCCCAGTACATCATGGATGACTTTAAGATCTCCCTTGTTGGAGTGAGAGACCAGAAATCATGTTTGCCAAAAGAACACTCTTTTCCCAAGAATGCAGCAAGGCTCCCCATCCCCAGGAACAAACATCACTTTTTTCTTGATGTTGCCCTTAAAATACGAGGCTGAAGTTCAGAGTTAAGCACATCCTGGAACTGGGAACTCTCACCAGTACCAGGTGCAGGGAAGTAGGCAACTTTGCCACTGGCTTATTTCTTAAGAAGACTGTGCCTGTACTCTCTGAGCAAAGTGGCAATATCTGCAGCTGCCTGCCCGCCACCAGACAGCCAGTCCGATGTGAATTATTTAACAGAAAGTATTGCAACCTCCACTCACAATAGAGGAGGCTTCAAGATTTGTGGGTGACACCCTGACAGGCTGCAGGATCAAAGCCAGGATTTTAGAGAAGAGGTGCAGTTGAGCAGTGCCCGCTGGCCAAGGAGCCGTCATGACCTAGGGCAGAGAAAGAATGCCAATCCATGCTGTCAGGGTGGCACATTCCAAGGACTAAACCAGAAGAAGTAAGGCCAAGTGCTGGCAAGAGGGAGCCACAAACCAGAATGATTACGTTTTTAAAGCACTGCTTCCTGGCTCAGACATAAAATTATATTTAAATGTCCTGCCTCCGTGCAATCAAAAGAAGCTAACTGAAAGAAACACGCACTTCAAGGCTGTAAATCTGAAACTTCCTAATCCCCGAAAGTCCACACTAGACTTCTTGCCTCCATGGAAACAACAAAGCATTCAGCCAACTGATTGGCCTCCAATGAATTTTAGATAAGACAGCTTGGAAGGGAATGGATGTGATTTTAATGCAGAAGAAAGCGCTGGAAGGGAGGTCCACTTGGTTCATATTTGAATAAAGCAAACAAGGCAGACGAAAGGCTGACAGCTGTAAATGACATTGTCAGTACAAAAATTATCAGCCAGTTTACAATCTGTTTGCTTATGTTGAACAAACAGACTGTGTGTGGCATCCTTCGGCCTGGTGAATGGCAGAAATACTTGCGGGCTTCAGAAAAGCTATCTGCTCTCCTGCAGCCCGGCCACAATTAGATCGCCATTTGACAGCCACACTGAAAAGGAAACTGTGTCCTCTGCCTTCCCCCACACTCCCTTGCCTCTTTGCTTTCCCTTTTCCTTTCTTTCTTTTTCTTGGTCTTCTTCTTCATAAGACAAGCACTGAAGTTGGGTAGAGACACTTGTCCTGTTGTATCAATGGCGTGAATTATGTTAGTTCTGTTGCTGGATCAAGTCGTTTACTGATGTGTCTGACATTCCAAGTGGGAGATCTTCAGTAACCTAGCAAGGCTCAGCGCCAACAGTCTTCATTTTTTATTCCTTACAGGAAGCAGAATCCAGGAGCTCCTGAAAGAATGCCACTTTTTTCTTCTTTGTGCAGCCTGTCTCGCAAACCGTTTGCTTTGAACTTGCTAGCATTGCATTTAGTGCCGAAACAAAACACAAGCAGGGCTGTGGAGTTCTATTTCCCTTGAGCGAGGCCCCGATAGCCCAACTTTCAGGAGGGAATAAAACCTAGTGGGCGCTACCGCTCCCGGGAAGCTATGCTGAGTGTTTAAGCCAGCCCCCAACCTGAAAGGAATGAGTTGTGTGGTCCCATTGCTTAATCCCCTCTGTGTTCTGCAAACTCATAACACAGAAATAGCTCCTTTTGTTCAAAAAGAATGGAAAGCAAACACAGGTACTAATTTTATCCCTCACGTTCTCAGAGGCTCCCTCTTGTTTAACTGCATCAGAGAGATTTAAGCTGCTGGGAGTGGCTTTTTTCACCAGGCCGGAGGCTGTTTGGGCACTGGGAGCTTTTTACCTGAGAGATTCCAGCTCACCTTGGAGTAAGCGAGTGACACACCTCCTTGCCCTGGGCGACAAGTCACCTCTGTAGAGCGCGCACACTGGAAAACAGAATAACCTCATAGGAAGACAACTGTCTACAAAACTTAGAGTTTTGATTTTCATCTTCTACCTTGTGTATTGTCATTATTTATTGTGTCTTATTCTTGCTAGCGTTAGCCAAGAAGTTATTCATTTGAGGAGAGGATCAAGTCTTTCTGTTATGCCTTCCTTTCTTTTCTCCTTCTTTAATAGAAAGAATTTATTTAGAGGTACTTGGTTTATTTGACTGGAAAAAAAATGATGATAGGTGAGTATGGTGTGTTTGTCACAGATAAAGGGCACATCACAGGCACACACAAAGCCGGAAGACCGTGGTAATTACTGGTAAGCAGCGAAGCATCAAAACACCTCTTGTATGAAAGTTCATCCAATTACCACTAACCTAGAGAGGAGAGTTATGTTGCACTGTGCTTTTCATTTTAATCTAAATGGCTGTTTCTTTTTCTCTGATATGGCCATCGGTCATAAAGAGTTGACCATCATTAAAACTGTTTGATTTGGAAGTCTGTAGTGTTTGGCTAAGAGGGTAAATGCAAATTTGATGAAAGAATAAGGATAAATTTACATATCAGCCTCAGCTCACATGGAGAGAGTAAACATTCTGTTTATCTCAAGTGTCACTTTATGATTTCAGTAGAATATAAAACTGACCTTGGCCCAGTCATTGCAAAAGGCCTAAATGAAATATACGGTTGTCTAAATACAATTTACTCAAGTAGAACTTGTCAGCAAACCCTGTGGAACTCAGCAAACAGGACTGGAGAGTGCAGCGAAAGAATTTTGTTCTGATAAACTCCGAAATGAAATTCTGGAGCAAGGAGTAGGTGAATAAGAAAGGTTAAGAAAAAAAATCCTACCTCATGAATTTTATGGTAATCAGCGTGAATTAAAACATCCTATTTAGCTGTAGTTTTAGGCTTTAGTTATCTAAAAATGAGAAAATAAAAACAAACAGAAAATTTTAAAAGCCAATGTTAACACTGTAACGTATAGTATTCTTTTACCAAACCTTTGTTTTATCATTTGGGGACAAGAGTAAGATCATCATTTGTTTGGTTTCTAGAAACTATAATTGATTCCAGGAACTTTAACACTCCATAGGTAGTTTACACTGCAGGAGGATAATTCCTTTTGGCTGTTTAAATCAACCACGTTTGCATTTTCCACAACATTTTTAATTAGTTTTTTCTCAAGCTAAGTCAACATTCATCACTGGGTGAAGGAACATCGGACTTTGTTCACAATGGAGGCTTTTGAGTGTGCAGAAAAATATTCCAAGACAATTGCAGGCATCTGGACAGATATTTCACCCCCACTTTCTTGTACCCAAAAGTTCAATGTGGAAAATGAAAGCATAAAATGAGATTCTTTTATGGAGAAAAGTTGATGGCATAAATAGAGTAAGGGGGTGGAGGAGTATATACATATTTTTAATTTGAGCTATTCTAGAAATTTTGCCCACAGTAGAGCAAATAATAATAATAATAATAATATTCTGAATGAAATGAAAGGTGAAGAAAATTTGGCAGAAATGAATAGTTTTAATTACAAAGATAAAGAATATTCTTGTAGGACCTATTTATGCATTTACCTTTATAGCCCACAAAATATTTTTTAAATAAATAATTATCTATTTATATTTACATAGAATAATACAAAGCTTTAACAAAGACCCCATAAGAACTTCGTATCTGAGTACCATTTGCAATCGATTTACAAATAATGCCAGCATCCTTAGCTACTTCTTCAGGCAAGGTTATACTGGGGGTTTTTGTGGCTAAGTAGGTGAGAGTGCTAACATAAATGAGGAGAAAGTACCTCATTATTACCAAAACTGTAGCCAGGCTTTCCATGTGGGGTTTGAAAAGAGATTGACATGTTGCCCTCACTGGAAGGAGAGTTAAATCAAGTTTTTGTGGGGTAGGAGGGGAGGTTGTATGTATCTGAGGAAGTCAGGCTGTTGAAATGCTTTTCCTGTGTCCTGTGTTCACATACAGGTGAACTGGGAGCACCGCACACAGCATGGCTTCCAGCCTGAAGTGACTGTAAAACGCCGGTGAATAGAGAGGCTCAAGGCTGAGTAAAGGATCCTGCACACTCAACAGGCTCATCCTTCTCTGCACCCGAGATGTTTAGAGTCCCAGTTACAGAGCTTTCAGAAGGCAGAATTCGTCCACAGCACACTATTGATGCCTATCGAATCTAAGGAAATTAACTAAGAAGGGAAGAAATAATCTCCATAGAAAAGGGATTTGAGAACCCAGAAGAGGGTATGGGCCTGGCAGTGTGCATGCTGCAAACTATGCACCATCACTGGCCTAAAACTCACCTCTGTGTGCATCATTTACTCACGTTTAAAAATCACCCTCTACTTGTTCTCCTGTGACCCTCATTGGACTATATCCAGACAGCACTGAAAGCGATAGCCAGAAAAAGTAGAAACAACCCATGTGTTCATCCACTGACGAATGGATCAAAACATGTGACGTGTCCATCCATACAAGGGGATATTACCCAGCAGTCAAAAAGAGCAAAAAACGGATGCATACCACACCATGGCTGATTCTCAACAGTATGTTCAGTGAGAGAAACCAGTCACAAAAGCCCATGTACTGTATGGTTCTATTTATATGAACTGCTTGGAGGAGGCACCTAGTGGTTGCCAGGGGCTTGGGATGGGGGTGGAGGGCAGGAATGGGGAATGCCTGCCCCCTCCATGGGGTTTCTTTGTGGGGTGATTAAAATGTTCTAAAATTGATATGGTGATGGTTGTACAAGTCTGTGAATACACTAAAACCACTGAGCGGTACACTTTAAACAGGTAAATGTTATGGTATATGAATAAAATCTCAATGAAGCTGTTAAAGGAAAAAAAAAAAAGGAAGAAAACCTGACATCTACAGTGTTATGGAGCCAAAGACGAGCTTTCATAAAGAATTGCGTAGGCCCCTGAGGAACCATGGAAAGCAACATGAACATGAACTCCAAGCAGGCCATGGGCCATCTCTGACTGATTCCACCTAGGTGAAGGGAGCAGGTGTCAGAATCAAATCCTGACTTAAAATTGGTAAATATTTGTCGGTTATCTATGCTGTGCCAGGCATCGTGGCCCACGAGGGAGAAAAAAACTCCTTGTGGAGCTCACCGTCTAGGTGAGAGGCGAATATATGCAATTAGCCAGACCACAAGTGGCACAACCATGCATGTCATTAACAGTGGGCTTGGAAGTGCAAGGGACATCTACATACCTCTGGGAATCCCTGCTGCAGAGCAGAGAAATCAGACGACAAGTTTTCTAAGTTTGGATTTTATTCTGTAGGTCATGAGGAGTCTCCAAAGTTTCTTTAGAAGAAAAGTGATAAGATATTTAACAGAACCCAATGTTAGGTTCTGTGCTGGATCCCAGCACAAACACATGAACACAGGCCGGAGGATCCATGATTCAGCAAAGCTTCAGGTCCAGGGAAAGCACCTGGAAGCTTCTCCCTTTGCAGCATTGTTGTAGGTTGAAGGGATTGTGTGGTTCTCCAAACACCTAACAAGGTTCTGGATTGCATGAATACTATTAAGCCTCAGATGCAAGTTGGAGTAAGTTTACCATTCTGAGACCTGAAGATCACATCTGAAGGCCTTATTCAAGTCCAGATACCTCATTTCAAAAGGACCACATATAGAGGAATATGGGCAGGACTTGGGAAGAGCCACCAATTACAGAACATACAGGAAGGTGGAAGAAAATGTGAAAAATCCACCTAGCCAGGGCAGGTATCTAGCCTGACCAAGCCCTTGCTATGGACTGGGTGCTGTGTATCACTACCAGCATTACTTCATTTAATCCTCAGAACCCTAAAAGGAAGAAGATGGGTAATGATATTATCCCCATTTTGCAGATTAAAAAACAAAGCAATAGAGCAATTGAGGAATTTATCTAAGATCATTTAGTAAATAGTGAAACTATTCCAACACAGATCTGTTGATCATCCAAGGTTGTACCTTTAATCACTGTGTTAGTCTGCTTTCTTGTTCCAAATATTCTCAAAATATTTAAAACTTGCCAATAAAGAAAAGCTTCAAGAAGGCAGCAAGCTCATTTACTGAACTCTGTAAAGAAGAGAGAAACTTTCAGAAAGAGTTCCCAGTTGTTGAAGATGTTGGTGAAGGAGCCAAAAGACCACTTGTCAGAAACGCAGATTATCTAAAGTATTATGATTAAACGACATTTATGTGTTCTGTCAACCTGGTTATTCTGATGTGGGATCCTACTAACAGAACCAGAACCCCCACATATGGCCATGAAGGTTGGATATTGCATGACTCTAGGGGAGGGATGCTTCATATTCAGAGGCATTGTGGATTTTCATATAGATCATGACAGTTTTCCTGAAGATTTTAGTCAAGAGTGCGAAGGGAGAGCTGCTCTCTATTTCTTATATGCTCCAAGTTTCCATTTGGGCCCTTAAAGGTGCTAACCATATCTGACATAGAAAGATAATTTAAAGGAGAGGGATGGATAGGCATAAGGCCAGAGATGGGAAGATGAGTTAGGGGGTTATGGTGATGACTTCAGCAATAGGTAAGGAATGAGGGTGGGGATGAGAATAGAGAATTGATGAGGATCAGGAAGCGATTTCATATTTATATTAGTCCAGGAGATAGATGAGCTGGAAACACAAATTTAGGAGTCACCAATACGAGAAGATAGTTGAAAGTTAAGGGCACTGGTAAGTCTACATGAGAAAGACCAAGGAACAAGAAAAGACAAGCATTGAAAGCTTGATCACTGCAAATCTAAGTCACTGGTCAGGAAACAGAACGTTTTCTGCAGGTAGAAGGTGATTGGCAGAGAGAGTGTTTCAGACAGTGGGATGATGGAGAAGTTGACGGACCTCACAACTTGGATTGCTGTCAACCTTTATCAGACCACTTTCAGTAGATTGTTGATGGAGAATGGTACAGAAGACCATCTGACAAATTATGGAACAATGGCTGCTCAGAAAGTAGAAACAGTGAGTGCAGAAGGGGGTGTTGGAGGAGAAACCCAGGGAGCTGTAATTTCAGGGGAAAGGAGGTCTTGGGAAGCTTTTTTCATGGGAGCATTGAGAAGACCTGTTGACACAATAAATAATAAATCCTTTGTCAACAAGAGCCATATCTTACATATCACTGTAATATCTAAGGTAAATTTGGTGCTGAATGATCATGTCCCATAGTTCCTATACTGGCACATAATAGAACAAGACATTTATTTGTGGGAGGAAATCTAAATATTTTGCTGTTGAATCACTTGGGAAGATGGCTCTTCTCCTGCAGTATTGAGAACATACACTTGATGTTTTAACAAGGTGTGAGAACACTAAAAAGGAGGGAACAAAGCTTATAAGCAACTCATAAGGCATGATTCCAGGGTCCAGCCTCAGTTTCAGTGAGTCCCACTTCTACATTTCTCTCAAATGCACTATGTGACAGAGAAACTTGGGAGAGTCTTGATTTGGAAGGCCCAGAGTGACTGGGAGACTCAGAGGCCGAGAGACTCTGAAGCCACTACCTGCACTTTAAATTCTTCCTTCTGCTGTTTCTGAACCAGCCAGGAAGCTGTGACTGAAACTCTGGTCATGTATCAAAGCTCTTAAACTGGCTTGGGGCAATTGGTTAAAAAAAGAAAAGGAAAAGAAAAACAGCTGGAACCATTTTGCCATCCCGTTGTATCATTATTATTAAACTTTTAGGAGAAGGGATTTTGCAAAATAAAAAGTATGACGTATTATAACTTATGGGGAGAAGCATGACAATATAGCATGACATGTTGAAAGAGCATGGCATGTTTTACAAAGTATGATGTAGTAAAGCATGACACCTTATAACTTCCTTATTACTTTCTGAGCTCCAAAGTCTTACATGTTTATTACAATGAACAACAGTGAGATGATGGATGATTTCCATCATCTTCATTATAATATTCAACACTTAAAGGTAATTTTTTTTTGGTCCTTATGTCTGTTCTGTATTTTCTTTCCATATACACATAAGCTATTATTATTTATATAATTAAGTTCAGTACTCAATGTGTTGGCTAAATGAATGACAGCATCTACTTTTTGGTAATTTTCCCTTAGAAATACACTGCCAATTGTTTCCATAGTTCAGTGTGTTTGTCTACTACTTGATTTGTGTTATCTTCATATTATTCCAATCCTGTGCACATATTTCATGATTGGTTTGGGCATTTTGGCTACTGGATACTTAGATTGCCCTATCCTTTTTTTTCAGTTACATATGATGCTGTAGTGAATATCATCTCCTGAAACCCTTGGTATTATCCCTAGGAGAATCTGATATCCTAACATATATCCTACTTCATACAGAATACATTTTAAGGCTTTTGTATTGTCAAATTGTTGATTAGAATGGTTAGTCTAATTTATATTTCCCATGAGCTGGCATGAATGTTCATTTTTCTACATTTTTATTAAGTGCTGGGCATATTCATTAAAAATAAAAATGTTGGTCAGTTTTATAAGATAAATGTGGAATATCGTGTCTATGTATATCATATGATAAATGTGTTGGAATTATTGAAATTTTCATTTGATCACAAATAAGGTTTTAAAATTATTTCATATATTTACCATCCATTTTAACATCTATTATTTCTAGCTGTTCTTCAGTGAGTTGCCTGTTTATATCTTTTGCCAGGTTTTCTATTGATCTATTGATGTATTTGTCTTTTTTATTATTTATAAAATATCCTTATATAGTAAAGATATTAGTCTTTTCTCTGTCATGTATATTGTGATGTGTGTGTGCATGTATTTTGAAATGTGATATTTTATGTAATCATATATAATGCTTATTTACTTTGTGGGATCTTTCTCTGTTCTTACGCTTACACAAGACTGTTCTACAATAAAATTATTTCTCTATTTCTCTGATTTTGTTCTAATTCTACCCCATGAAAATCTTTATCTTTTAACTTTTAAGAAAAATCAAAATTCATCTGGAAGTATGTGAGTGCATGTATGATATTGTATGAGGCTCTAATTTTCTCTAATTTTGATTTTTCCTTAAAGATTTAAAGAATTGGCTCATTAGTATTGATTTTTTCCTTTTCCTATTGCCTTGAAAGCTACTTTCATTGAGTACCAAACTTTTATACATCCTGAGCTTTCTGGATTTCTATTCTGTCCCATTAATGTATTTTTATATTAATATAATGCGTTGTAATGATACATCAGCTTTGCCCAGCAGTAGTCTTTAAAGAAGAATGACAAAACAATGGTAGTAAATTTAATGTAACTTATCAGCAAAGCCTGAGAAGTGAGCATCAAGTTCTAATTTAGGCATTTGCACCTGTTTGCCGGGTGATATTGACTGAGTTGACTGAGTCACCTAAGATTTTAAATATATTCCTTTATTTAAAAATTTAGATTCTGCATGCCTAAAATTGGGGTTGTAACACTTCTGTGGTCAATGTCATTCCACTGTTGCAGAATCAAATGAGTGAAATTATATCAAATCACTTAAAATTTCAACTCTAATGTTGTTGCTTATGAAATCATTTTTTTTGTGTGTGGTGGATTAAATGAAATCTTAGAGTTTGTAATGTTTCTTTTAAAAATGAGTAGCCCTGGATTGAAATAGAAAGAGGAAGAGTTACAGGTTTCATTTTTGACCCTAATTCAAAAATTTAGAAGAATCACACTTAGAACTTGCCATGTAACCATAGGACCTGCTTAAAGAAAGAGATGATTCAGAAAGCAATTTGAAGCATATTTTGGGATTTTCTGGTCTCAGGAAGAAAAGCCTGTTTCAAGACAAACTTTCCTCCTGAAGGCATACATTGCATTTGGCATCATCCTAAAGGAGATTCTGCTACTACTGGTGTAGGTGATTCACTACCTAGTGAGCTATTCGAGGGGAAAAGGCTGTGTTCCAAAAATATTTTATGGGTAGTAGTCGCAACACATGTACCCTAGAACTTAGAGTATAATAAAAAAAAAATATTAAAAAAAATCTAAATGAATACTTCCTCTGTGTTCACATTTGGATAAAATCCCTCAACCACAGAATAGCAAGTTGGGCAGGAAGGAAAAAGGCTCCCAAAGGCAGAATGCACCAGCTGCAGGACCAGGAGCACTGGGTTGGGACTCAGGAGCTGGGAGATGTGATCTTACCCCGCCTTTAACTTTCTGTGTGCTTTGGCTACATTTGGGTTTCAGTGTCCATGTTTGAAAGCAAGAGTGCTGGCTGAATTCTACATTCTCTTCCAATTCAAGCTTCCTATGATTTAGAAACCATCAGCATTTGATTCACTGGTGTCACGTGGGAGCAATGCCCACCCGCACCTGCTCACCCAAGGTTTGAGAATTACATCATATGAAAAGAAAAGCAGATGGAGTGGATGATGTTTATTAAGCTCTGGAAGCAGAGTGTGAGCTCTCTGAGAGCAGAGACCATGTTGTGTGATTTTTCCTCCCAGTACCTAGCACCATTCCTGATGCACCCAGTGAATGTTGGTTGAAAGAATGAGGAGATGGAACTGAATCTATGGGAAAAAAACACAGGTGGCCCACAATCAGGATAGGAACCTGAAAAAGATGTTTACCCTTTCTGATAAGTATCAGAATCTTGTTTCTTGCTCTCCCATTCTCAGCCTCAGTTTCATATCTTCCATCCCCACCCCTTCCCCCCGAACCTTCACCCAGGGATGAAAAGAGATAGGGCTCCTCCCACAGGCAGACCTCCAACTTGGCCATATTTGTCCACACAAACAACCATCCCTCCTTGTTTGTTCTTCCAGCAGGCTATGAGCCTGGGAGGCAACACTTCAAGGCCAGTGCCTCCTCTCCAGGGGCAGTGTCCCAGCATTGATGTGCAGCCTGTTCCCACCCACAACACCAAGGAGCTATTTCTCCAGTACCAGGATGGGATTCCTACTGTGAAAGCTGGAGGCATTGTCCTCCACCTTGGCTTGGTGGAAAATGTTCCGTTTAGACGGGTGGCTGAGCTTTCTACCAACTGGCAGAAGTTTTCTTCTTCTTTTGCTACGAGCTCCATCCTCCTTGAAGCTGGGCTCTGGCCAGAAATGGGGGGTGGGGTGTCAAAGGGGTGGGGAAGAGCAGGAGACAAGCCCATTCGCTAGAGTTACCTTTTGACGGGATGGTATTATTCCGCCTTCATTGGCCAAGAAATGGAAGAGGAATTAGGGACAGGTGCACTGATCAAACATTCCCAAGACCAGCCCAGACCTCCAGAGGTGAACCTGGGAGCCCTGGAGCCAGGGAAGTTCACAGCTGGTAAGAAACGTGGGAAAATAACTGTGCCCGCTTCTAGCAATACAACCAGTCACCTGTCCTGACTGCCTCGTGGGTGCTGTGCTAGAGGTTTGTCCTTTAAGCCTTGTCCTTAAGGGTTGGGCATCCAGGTATTCACAACATGCAGGTGAGACAAGCAGCGGTCAGACTCACCATGGCATCCCACTGCATGAATTTTGCAAACATTAGCAGCCTAAAATGGCAGAAGTCTTGGAAGCCAACACAAAAGAGGTAATTGTAAAATGAAGTCATTTACTTCAAGCTAGAACTCTGCATGAATTGCAGTTTTCAGGGAGAAAAGGTGCATTTATTTTCTATCCCAATAATGAAGTTATTTATCATAGTCTCTTCGCATCTGATAGAAATGTGTCCCAAGGTGGTCAAACATCACTAAATTTGAAAATACCACCCTAGCAAATAATGTTCCCCAATATTGGTTATAATCGAGTACCATGTAACTCAAAATGTAAAGTGATTCCCATCACTTCTTTAATAATTCTGTGATTGGGAGGTGGAAGTCAATGAAAATAAAACATTTTCAATGATCACTTCTTTAAGAGACCGCTGTTTCCTGTGTCTACCCTCGTGAGGTCAGCACTCCACTTCTGGGGAGTTTGTAAATGAGCCAGGCAGGTGAGGACACTCGGTGCATGGCTGGCTTGATTCAGTAGTTTGGGTGTTTGCTTCTGTACACCAGCCTCTTACTTCGTTCTACTCAAATTTGTCCCTCTGCAAAATGAACAATTAATGCATGGCCACTTGTAAATGTTAAATCTGCAAATACCAGGGCCACCGCATAGGATGTTTCCATAAATTGCAGGCTGCTTGCCATGTTACCCCCAGTTCTCTTGGGGAGGTGGGAAGATTAGGATGAGCACTTTGCTTTTGGGGAAGTAAAGGCACAGGAAGCTCAGGTAATGAGTTTGATAGAATCAATGCAGAAACCCTATCACAAATCCCTGGGAGAGTAAAAAGTCGGGAGGACTCCTCATGAATGTTTTCAGTCATAAATACATTTTAATGCAAACATATTTCAAAATGTGAGCAAGAGTGTGCAGCCATTCGAATGAGGTTTTATTCACCAAGCGGAAGGCTGCATTGTCATACGAGGACTCAGTGGCAGGAGAAGATAAAACCATCTTCCATAAAAATGGGGTCATGTAGGTTAAGGCTCCTGGAGCGTTTATTGAAAAGGAAATAATTCCTACTTCCCATTCATTGAAAAACTGGAGCATTCTCAAGAAAAAAATGTTAACTATAAAATATAATGACATAATTTATTTTATAGATAGACTGTATGTGTGATTTTATAGAATTGACATGCCAAATGCATCTAACAGGTTTATATCTAACAGTCTAACAGGTTTAATGTTTCATGTTGGTGTTTTTCTTCCTTGATAAGTCAAGCACTTTCTTATTCACAAATCCTTTCTGAAATTTCACATTCTAAATGAAACTAGGGGAAAAACTGTATTTTTAAATTTCCTGAAATGGGTAATATTCTTTTCATTTTACTTTTGTATTTTTATGCAGGTGATCTCATCTTACACCTGGATGTTTGAAATGAATGAGTTTTTTGGTAAAATATAGGCAGAATTTCTCTATAGTTTAGTAAGTCAGATGTTCATAACTAGATATTGTCATGCAGTGAACTAGTAGGCTCTTTATGAGCAGAACTTCAGAAAATTGATTATTATAATTCTCTTTATATCTCTTTAAAATTAGAGAACATTATTTTCTATTCTCTTCTCTTTATACAAGTACTGAGAATATAGCTCAGCTGGCATTTTGATATATAAATATACACACACATATTTTTACAGATTTTAAGTTCATGTTGTATGTAGATTTTGTTTTTGTTTTCTCCTTTGTTCCCTCATACTATATTGTGAGCATTTCCCCATGGCTTTCAATATTCTTGGAAAACATGTTCTTTAATACGTTATGACTATAAATAGTCTAGGGTACCATGTATGTGATATCTTAATATGTTTTATGATATACAACACTGTCTATTTAATTTATTAGAAAAAAGGTAAATTCCATGAAATCAGTCAATTTAGTAGAAATAATAACATATATTTAGTATGGTGTTGAATTAACAACTACACAATTTGATCAACAGTTTGGCCTTTCAGCTGTGGTTGTAATAGATTGTTGCAGCAGATCTGGTGGCCATCAGGGTCTTGTCTCTTCTAGGAGTCAATTCACTACTACATTTCATTTTAAACAGAATTCACATGCAGAGAGGCAGAGAATGGGGTATGGACAGAGTGAGATGAAGAACAAGAGGGTTATGCTTTGGATAACACTGATAACTGGGTTTCTCACGAGCTCCTAATATCTGGGTTTTCTGATAACTGGATTTCTCATGAGCTTCATGCAGGGTATTCAATTTCAGTCAATGAGAAGAAGGAAGACCCAACATGAAAAGCAAAGAGCTCATCAGGGACAGGTGGAAAAAGGTATATGTTTTTAAAAGCTAGTGTTTTTTATAGTTTTTAATTAGTCATATTTTCCTAACTGAAGTTAGTCCCAGCCTAGTCACTCTGACCTGGTTCATTGCTACTAACAATCCAAGTTGCATTCCACTCTTCCACATTTCCTATCTCTTGGGTTGGCCAACGGGTCACTCCAGCCTTTAAAATACCTCTTACCAAAATGATCTCTTGCATATATTAGGATACAGAAATGTGGAGTTTCATATGAGGGCTTAAGCATCATTTAATTGGTAGAACTATAATAAAAGGCACAGAGAATCCTTGTTGTTCCTTACTTTAATACTGTGCAGGGTCTTGGAGCTTTAATGATATCAAGCATCATAGAAGATTATTATGAGTATTTAGGGGGAGAATAAAGGGTGATTAGAAATCTGGGTTTATATTTAAACTTCAATCAAGAAGTTTTATCCATTCCAAACTCCAAGTTTATTTCATCTGCATTCCGAACGTTTTCCTTGAGTCTCATTGGAACCAGCTCATGACTTGTTCTTGGTCACACATTGGCCTGTAGCATCCACTTTAAGGTAGAAAGTTATAAAGCGTCCCCTCCTTTAGAAGATGTGGGGCTTCATTTTCTTTCCATGACTAAGTAGGCCGTTAGTGCCTATGTGGTGAGAACGAAAAGGGAGTTAGTTTCATATGATGACACAGCAACATAAAGGAGGGTAGGAAAATACCTATTAAGAATGAATGAAGTAAAAAGTTTGCCTGGCTTCTTCTGACCTGAAAACACACCATTGCCTTGGGAGCAACTCCCATGACAATACATTGTGGGTGAGTCAAGCTGCCCATTCCCGTTTTCTTCCCTTAATCTCAGATTGGGCAGCTCAGGTGTGTGCCAAGTATCTGCTCCAGCAAAACCCTCCCTCCAGCTTGTCAGAGTGGCTATTGTTACTCAACGGAAGCTCATGATTCAGCAGGTACTCAGCGTGTGGTCTCTTAGGAAACAGCTGCAGGGCACCTGAACGATTCACTGCTGACTGACCACAGCTCCAGCCAGCAAATGCCTCCCACAAACGAAGAGTCAACTTTCTCCAAGAGTAGCAGAGTGGACATGTGTCCCAGGGCCAATAGTGGAATGACATCCTCAATTAGATTGGTCCCCTACCCCACCCCAAGAAGTCTTAGGCATTTATTTGGGAACACAGATTGGTGTATGGACATTGTCTTCAAGCTAAATTGCAGACAAAAGTGTGTGCCATTGCCATAATGAAAAATGTCTGGCTTTCTGCTCCTGGTTATTTCTTCATAACCACTCCAGCAAAAAGGACTAACTCTAGAGCAAGACCCTCCCAACATCCAAGCATGTATCCACCTGTCCATTAGCCAATAACCAGTTACGTTACTAGTCTTACCTGAAAACCTTGCACCAAATGCTGAGGATACAAACATGGCTAAGATCGAATCCTGAAGCACTCAAGAACTCATCAAGAACTCAGTCAAATGGGATGATCAGCTTTTTAATCTATTAAGTGTCCTATAGCAGTGAATGTCATACAGAGGAAGTATGAACAAAATGCTGTAGAGGAAAGATTGAGTGTGAGGAAAGAAATAAACTTTCACAGGGGGTGGGGTGTGTGGGGTTTAGTGTTTCTTTATCTGTCTCCTTTTTAAAAATAATTTTGATTTTGTATATAAGGTACACAACATGATGCTATGGGATATATAGAGGTAGTAAAATGTTACTGTAGTGAAGCAAATGAACATATCCATCATCTTGGGTAGTTACCCTCTTTTTGTGTGTGGCAAGAGCAGCTAAAATCTAGCAATTTGGGAAAAATCCTGAGAACAGTACAATATCATCATGTAGTCCCCTTGTTGTGCCTTAGCTCTAGACTTGTTCATTCTGTATAGCTGCTGCTTTGTTCCTTGGACCTATATCTCTTTATTCCCACTCCACCCCTGGCCCAGATAACCACTGTTTTATTTTCTATCTGTGTATATTTGACTTTTTTTTAGCTTCCACATATAATTGAGATAATGCAAATTTTTTTTCTGTGTCTGACTTATTTCGCTTAGTGTAATGTCCTCTGGTTTCATCCATGTTGTGGCAAATGGCAGGATCTCTTTCTTTTTAAAGATTAAATCATATTCCTGGCCGGGCGCAGTGGATCACGCCTGTAATCCCAGCACTTTGGGAGACCAAGGCAGGTGGATCATTAGGTCCAGAGATCAAGACCATCCTGGCCACACCACAGTTTCCTCATTCATTTGTCTGTCAAGGGACACTTAGGTTGTTTCCATATCTCGATTATTGTGAATAGTGCTGCAGTAAACATAGAAGTGCAGATATCTTTAAAGGTGATGATTTCATTTCCTTCGGGCATGTACCCAGAAGATAGATACTTAGGTCATAGGGTAGATCTATTTTTAATGTCTTTAGGGAACTCCATACTGTTTTTAAGAATGGCTGCACCAATTTACAGTCTGACCGACAGGGTACAAGGGTTCCCTTTCGCCACACTGTTGCCAACACTTAATATCTCTTTCACTGTTTGATAATAGCCATCCAAACAGGTGTAAGGTAATATTGCACTTGGATCTTGAAGGGTGAATAGGAGTGTGTCTGGCAGAGGAGGAAGTCAGGATTCCCATTCTCATGATTCATCTCTGAATACCCTTTCAAAGGCATCACATATACTTTCAGGAAGTAGCACAGACCCATAAAACCTGTGTGTGTGACTCTTTCTTTCTGTCCTTCACTTCTTTCTTTCATCTGTGGCTCTACTCATTTGCATACTTCTCAGAAGCTGCCCAAGAGGGGGAAGCAATCGATTAACTCTGGTGCGCAGCAAGGATTGGTCCTACCAGAGGTTTGAGTTCAAATCTTTTCTACTTTCTGGAAGCTGGAGTCATTGATCAATCATTATATCTGATTATCTGGGAAAATTGAGACTTGGCTGGACATATTATTAAGTTCTGAGTTGGTCCGAGACAGAAGTTATTGTTGCAAATGATTTTGTATTGTGGTTACAACAGAGTGTGCAAAATTTCCACCTCTCTCTTGAATAAAGCCCACTTGATCACAGACGCCCTCCCTCCTCCTCTCTGTCTCTCCTGCAAGGCTAAAGGGGCTTCTTGCCATCCCAAGTAGTCACCCTCTACACCTTGATATTGCCTGTGTCTTTCTCTTTGAGTCATCCACAGTTCAAATCTAAGCCAAATGTTAAAACTGAAAAAATTTTAAAAAGTAGGTCCAAACTTACTATTTGACTAGAAGTGAAAACATAGAAAGTAATACCGGTTTATGGGCCGCTCATTGTATAGTTATGTCCTCCTCCAAAGAAAGTCTTCCTATGTTCTTTCAGCCAGGATCCCCCTCTCCAGCAACTCGTGCTCCCTTCTTGCAGGGTCTTTCTGTTCTGGCACCTGGAAAGTACCCACAGTCACTGCAGATGCATTTCTATTCCAGTCTTACTTCCCATTCCAGGATGCAGGAGCTCTCTGGAACCCAAGCAGGCCTCTTTGGAGGTGCAAATCTGAAAAACATTTCTTTTCTCTTATAACTGTGACCTGCTTGTGTTTTAATCCCAAATCTGCCTTTCAGGTGAGCAAACTGATGTCATTTAACATCAATAGCAGCTAACAACACATGGAAAGAGATAAGTAACAAACATTCAAATGTCACTCTTCTATGTGGATCAGTTCAAATGTGTACCTGAGACATTTTAGCTTGATCACACAAAGTGAATATAGATCAGGGAAACATTGTTATTGATGAAAATCTACGACTTTGCTATTTTAATTCACAAATTCCAATTTTAATGACATTCAGAGAGTTAAACAGAAAACATTTAAGTAACTACCAATCTCAAATTATTTTTAAAAGAAGGAGTATCTATCTGTGCAGATGGAAGAAAGTCAGCATTGATTTGAGATTTTATTTTGGTTGGTTCGTGTAGAAGCCGGGTGTGAAAATGTTCCAGACTGGGAAACCCAATCTGACCAGATATTTTCCTGGCCAGATATTTTTATGACCAAAAAACAGGATGCATGATTTGATGCAATGCCTGATAACAGGACAGAATACTTGAAATACGGACTATTGTGAAAAACACAGGAGTCTTGATGTGGGCCCATGAAGAAGGCAATTCCAGATACTGTGAATGTGGATGGCTGAGGCCTTCGACAAGGAGCCCTCACCTCTGCATTTGCTTTATGACTGAGCTTCTCCTGAAACAGTGGAGAAGCAAATGCAGTGAGGACCTAGGTGACTCCTAAAGGAACGCACTGTGGATGAAGTTCTGGTTAACTGTTGCAGATGTTAGTTTTGCCTTATTGTAGCAGGTTTGACCAGAGACACAAAAAGTAGAAGGTGATAGAATAGACCATCCATCATTCACATCTCTGGGAAGATAAATATCAAAATGAAAAGGATTATATTCCTCTTTGGTTTCTATTGAAATACCTTTCACTTTTTGCATTTTATTTTAATACAAACTGATGCCTTGTTGAAATTTCCAAAAACCTAGATAAAGTCCTAATTCTTTTTTGGTCACGTGGAGGAAAAAAAAATTCTCAGACTTGGCATATATAATTAGGAAAAAGACAGACCCTCTAAAAGCTAAATGCAATGTTTATTTTTAAATGTCCTAAGGTTAAGTCCTTGCTAGCAAGTTTTTATTGCTGAGCGACAACCCTAAGTGAGAACTGGGGTTTATAATGGAAATGCAGATGCACCGCCTTAATTATCAGATTGCCACCAGGCACTAGCATAATGAAGGAATTTTCTTATTTTTGCACAATGAATACTAATTGAGGTAGCAGAAGGGAGTGTCTGGATGGCTGCACTGCAGTAAACTGGTGCCATCTAAAGGAGAGGAGAGAAAAACCACCCGAGTGGTACTCGCAAAGGAAACAGGATAGGTATGCTCTTCTAGTCCCTGGATAGCCAGATTTCTGCACTTGAATTTTGAACACAAAACACAAAATTGAATTCTACCATGTTACTAACACAACTGGTTATCAGGTGGAGTTAGGAATGGGGCAGATGTTGCCAGTTTTTCTGAAACCCATCTCTATACAGCAAACTTCTCATCTGTCAGCCTGTAGAGAAGTGATTAGGCACCATTGATTAGGCATGCCAGATGAGAGGGAGAAGAGGAGAAAGAAGAGCGCAGAGAAAAAGGCAGGAGGGGGTGGGGGCACAGAGAGGAAAAAGGGAGGGAGAAAAGAGGGTTGGAAAGTTTATTTTGTGCAGGCTGTTTTGCTTTCACACATGCAATATGAAATTTCACCTTTAGTTTTCACAAACTATTGCATTTGTCCATGTATACAAGGGAAGTGAAACAGAGAAGTGCAATAAATGACCCTCAGATGGGACTGTTGGCAAGCCACAATGCTATTCTAGCTGCTTCTAGGACCATGGTGTTTCTGCAAGCATGAGGTCATGAATGGAATAATGTGGTGGCTGTTCTCAGAAAAGGAAGCGCTTCATTCTTGAGGTTTCACCGGGACAGGGAGTGGAGAATGCCCCTGAAGGGGACAGCCAGGCTCCCTCCAGGGGCTCTGGAGTACAGGAGAAAGGGTTGGAAGGCCTCAGTTTCTGGGCAGGAGTGGGGAGTTTGCCCAGGGGCCCGTGTCTCAGACGAGAAATACATCTCAGATGTCTTTTGTTTATTTCATAGAATCAGCCTGTCTGGGCTGGAAGAGACCCTGGCATGGTTATCACTGCCCAGTGAGCCAACAATCTGAAGCTGCTAATGTGAGATCAAGCTGGTTAGCTTCTGGTCAGGCTGGGGCTCCAGGCCCAGGCCCTGAAACACGGTGTTATTTTCAAACCTGAATAGCCTGCATTGTGGAAGAGTAGAAGGTACCTTCCATGCAGGTGGGGGCAGCTAATCCTTAAGTAATCTGTCTCCTTTCCCCAGGCAAAGACGGAACTCCCTACACTCAGCCTGCACTCCCTTGGTGACCCCATGGGCCAGTCCTGTGCTCTCTGTTGGTGCCTCTCAGTGCCAGGAGGATCCCTGGCTGCCTGGACCTGGTACCCAGAAAGTTCTTGGTGAATGTTTTTGGAATGAATGAATGAACGTGATGTCTCCCTCTCATTACTAACTGGAGTTTAGTTTTTCCATAGAAAGTGTTTCACATGGGAGTTAGACTTGTACACCCACTCATTCGCCCCTCGTATCTGGGTGAGGGGTGGGCAACAAAGTTCCTGTAACCCACTGGGGCATAACAAGGGAGGGGATTTGGGTCACATACCCCAGAAACCAAGGACACTGCCTACCTGGGAAAGGAGGGTCCAGGTAGACCTCACATCCAGGAAGTGGAAATGGGAGAGAGAGCACCTGAGGGGTTCATTGGGGTTGGGAGAAAGAGTAGAGCTGTGTCTCTCGCTGGACAGGGTAGAATGAGACCCGAGTCATTCAGCCAGGAAGCGCATTCTCAGCCCGATCTCAAGATCTGACATGATGACCTGAACAATTTTAGAGACCAGCTGCTGCCAGACAGCAGACACTCTGACTGATTCTACATCCAGAAAGTACCTCGGTGATCTGAAAAATAGGAGGATTAATAAAGAAAGAGGTAGAGATATTTTAAAAGATTTTAGGTTTCAGGGGATGGCTTGGAATGAATCAGCACAGTGATGAGGTTGGCATTTTGGGGAAGCTGGGGGTTTTGAGAAGGGGGCAGGTGACCTGAGCCAGGCCCTTAAGTAACATGGTCTAGTTGGGGGGTTGCTTAGCGACAGGGGGAAGGTGCTTGAGAGAGATCCCTCCCTTAAGGAGAGGACCTCCCCACCCCTCCCCACCCAAGTGGGCCCTTGGGGTGAGATGAGGGCCGAGAGCAATTTACTCAAGTATTATCTTCATGGTCTGTCATCCCCCCCTTTCCCTACCAACTCCCCCAGAATAAGTCCAGTGGGTGGTTTCTATTCAGTGAAGCATCCAGATAGTCCTGGTATACAGTTGGCACTCAAATCCCACTGAATGAATGAATGAATCAATGAACAGGGTCAGGTTAGGCTGCCCCGCACAGATTCTAATCTTGTGAACCCTATTGGTTTCTAAGCAAAAAAACACTCTAGGGACATACACGTGTATAAAGCACACACATGCTTTCTCAGACTTCTCTAGAAATATTAGTTTTGCATATTAGTCCCAAGAAATGAAATGACAAGTTATATATATGTCAAAAAAGGGAAGCACATATTGCATTTCTGTGAATATTACCATACGTAAGTTCAGGCACCACTGGGAGACTTAACATTGAGTATTCCCATTAAACAGACTTGGAGAAACAAAACACACACACACACACTCCTTCACACTCACGGTTCTGGTTAACATTGTTGCTTCATCCCACTTTCATGCCTTTAAAATGTGATTTTCTGATGCATCAAAAATTCATGGGAGGACAGGAGAATGAGAAAGCACCTCTGGGATTCAATCTCAGTACGATGAGGTCCTTTTCATAAACCAGGGCAAACTTGGACCTTGCTGTTCTGTTTCATGGCAATATACGGGAAGCAAATGCCACTTGGTGACCAAAAGGTATTAATAGATCTCAAAATACATGGACTTGCACTGTCGCTACACCCTGGAGATCTGGTTAACAGCATTGAATGGGTGTGGGATTTGAGGCTAAATACAGCATTTCCAAAGTAGCTGAGATTTCCAAATGTGGCAAACCACAAAAACATTCCTTGTGTGAAGAGCATTTTTCTACAACCGGAACAGGGGCAACTGAATAATTTTAGTCATTTTACCAACCCAATGCACCCGTCGCAAAAGCTCAGGTGAATGAATGCACAGTTATTTTGCAATGATGGTCTGCAATGCTGCCTTGCGTGTTCCCCAGCTGACTCAGTTGTACCATCTAGACACAGCCAGCCCATATGGAACTAGGGTTTTCACCACAATTCACTAAAATAATGGGCGACAGGCATGAGTGACTGGGGCAGGACTACTTGCCTTTCACATGGGTCAGCCTCTCTGATGAGTGAGCCCGGGTGCACTGTCTCCTACTCATTTAGTAAAAGAAAGAAAGAGGATATAGTATTTCAGCTTCTTACAGATTTAAAACGGAAGTGATTCAAGTCACAAGAAAAGTACAAACACGTTGCTTAACCAAGTGAGTATATTCTGAGAAATGCATTGTTAGGCTATTTTGCTGTTGTGTGAACATCATGGAGTGTACTTGCACAAACCTAGATGGTAGAGCCTGCTACACCCCCAGCCTATGTGGCATTAGCCTATTGCTCCTGGACTACACACTGGGGCAGCACGTTGCTGTACCAAATACTGTAGGCAGTTGTAACACAATGGTGTTTGTGTATCTAAATGTAGCTAATATAGGAAAGGTACCCTAAAAATACAATATTATAATCTTATGGGACCACTCTTTGATATGCAGTCTATCTTGACTAAACTGTTGTCATGTGGCACATGACCTGTAATCTCTTTTAACAGTGTATATTGACATGTTATAGACTCTTAACAAGGCTTGAACATTTCTTCAAGGGGAAACACCTGTTTGGAGCCTTTCACTTTAAATTACAGGCAACTACAGTGAGAGTTCTAGCTTTACCACTTTTTTTTGGAGGAGGTTCTGGCATTAAAAGTTTATTTCTATCCATGTTATTCAAATACAGCACACTAACTTTATATTATACAAATAAGTCAGAGAGGAAGAAGGGAAGAGAGCAATTAAAGAGTTATGAATACATTTTTTATTGCAGAAAAGGCCTGAGCCTCCTGGGATGTGAAGGCACACACAGGATAAATAGGCCCCACCCTGTATTCTTTGAGAGGTTAACAATATTTAATCCAGAACTTTTTGGAATACATACAGGTGTTCTTTGAAAAAGAGTTTAGCAGTCAAGTGAATTTGAGAGAGGGTGGTTTAATTGAAGTTAAACATTACTTTACTGCAGGGCTTTTCAGAGCCTTTAATCTGCTAAATGCTTGTGACATTCCAAGTGGGG
Source organism: Hylobates moloch (assembly GCF_009828535.3). Lineage (NCBI taxonomy): Eukaryota > Metazoa > Chordata > Mammalia > Primates > Hylobatidae > Hylobates > Hylobates moloch. The sequence goes on from NW_026652296.1 coordinate 38,944,775, forward strand.
CTGTGAATGAGGACTGCCTTAGAAACTTTCACACAGGGCACTGCAAGGTATGGGCCCTAGGAAGGGGTGAGGAGGCAAAAGGACGAGGAGGCTGGATAGGGGCCTGAATAGGGGCCTGCTTATGGGACTGTATTTCTCCCAAACATTGAACTATAGAATGCTTTTTGATGGAAATAGTAATAACATAACAGAGAACACACAGGCATAAGTGAAAAACGAAAAGCAACTTTTCTCTCAAAGAGAAACGGAAACTTCCCAGGCCCTGAGGGTTGGGGGGCGGGGAAACCAATGTTTTGAGCCCTTTTTAAGCAACACATCAGCTCCTTTAAAACTACTATGAGCTTCTAACATCAGGCATTTTAAGATAGAAAGGGATCTAACACATGGCTTTCCGGGAGAGTGATCCAACAATGTCAGGTCACCTGCAACACATGCACAGGTACCCAGAGAGAGAGAGAGAGAGAGAGAGAGACAGAGAGAGAGAGAGACCCCTTTGCAGAAGGCCATGATGTCCCTGGGAAGTGGCATGAAGAGAAGTCACTACAGGGTCCACAAATCATACATGCTCTGAGAATCATCCATGGCCCGCATACATGGTCTGTCTTGCAGTGATTTGCACCATTCTATCTCAAGCAGATAAATGCTACTGTGATTGATAAAATACAATTAATGTAAATATCTTGCTGAGTTCACAGTAACAGTCTGTCTTTAAATATTTTCTCTATAGAAGGATAACAGTAGAGCTAATATTATGTGTAGATCCTCAAACTTAAAATTTTTAAATGAGCAGTTTAGACATGGTTCAAAAAATAGAAAATGTCAAAAGATATAGAATAAAATTATCTATTATTTATATCTGTAAAATTATCTCCCTTCTGGTCCCATATACCAAGACTCTGATTGGATAATCCTTGTTCTTAGTTTCTTATGTAATCATCCAAGTTTTTTTAGCACACACAAGCACATTCAAACATAGATTTTTACTTTCCCCTTTCTTACAAAATAGGTAACATATTTTATATGCTATCCTACATTTTTTGAAAGGTCAAATATGACTGTACTATTGTATCTCCTCTATATTGAAAGGGACTTCTTCACCCTCACACAGCTCATAAACACTGTCAAAAGCTACCTGAACCTTGAACCACTCATAGAGCAGTTGGTCTTATGTCCCATACCTCACTTTTCCTCCCCACCTTCATGGATGCCCTTAGAACACTTCTGGTGATATGTAGGACTGAACCTTTATCATTGCTTTGTGACTGTTACACCCATCTGCCTGCAAGGAGAGGCTATCTCCTGTAGAATAGGATATCTTACCATCTCGAATCCCAGAACCTACAGAAGAGCTCACCTCTTAATATCCAATGTCTCCAGGGTAGAGGGTTACCATAGGGGTCACTGGACGTGCGTATTTCTAAATAACCTGGGAGATTCCAATTATACTCCAATAAAGAAGATGCTTAGGTGGGTCTCATGGCCTTCATGGATACTGTAATCTGCAGGAAGGATGTGATGGGCAGCCCTTCTCCAATATGTGTAGAGTTTGGTTATATTCCCTTTTAGTAACAGAAGAAAAACAATCTTCATTTCTAATTCTACTTGGCATGTAAATTTGGACCTATCTTAGGAAAGAAATCACTTAGGAATGGAAAAGAAAGAAATCAAAATAATAGAGGGACAGAGGATTCTTAAACCAAAGGAAAAAATAATCTCAGTTTTTCAACAAGAACGAGTGAATATGGCAGAAAAAAAGTAATTCATCTGAGCTGGGTGAAGTTTGAAAGAAAATTCAAATTTGAATGAAGTTGAACTCAGGATCATATTGCTTGGCTGAATGCCTACAAGGTGCCCCCTTTACCTCCACTTCCTCCTCACATTGTTCACCAGCCTTGGAACTTGGTATGATGCAAAGGCTGGCAAAAAGAGAAATCAATGAAGTTCAACATCACAAAGAAATTGCAGAGGTGTGGGAGAAGCTGATGTCTTTTACAGAAAAACTTGAGAAAATCTGAGTGTGTGTCAGGAGCTGTGAGAACTATGGGACTGTACCTGACCCCAGATATGAAGCAGAAGGAACAGTTCATGATTCTCATCCTGAAATTATCTTTGGTGGATTAAGAGTAGATAGATTAATTTCAAGAATGGTGCCAATCCTCCACAGCTCCCTATATTTACATCCTCTGAAATGTGACTTTGTAATTCTTCCCAAATCTGTTTCCTTCCCTATGAATAAGGGCTGCCCCTGTGACTCACTATGCCCTATAGAATGCTGCAGAAATATTGGGGTTTGGGGGCAAAACAAGCTTAGGCTTAAGAGGCATTTCATGCTGTTACTCATTTGGAACCCAGCCAGGGCCATGGGCAGTTGCCTGGGCTAGCCTGCTGGAGGATGAGAGGCCCTGGGAAGCAGAGCTGAGTCAATCCAGTGGCACTCCCAGGTAATGTTTGAGACTCCAAAGGAATAGCCAGTGAGACAGGAGGAAACCCACAAAATGTGCTGCTAGAGAAGGCAAGATTGGGGATGTTTCAAGGAGATTGTGGCTGGCTGTGTTGGATGCCTTTGATAATCAAAAATGATGAAGACAGAAAAAATTGTCCTTTGGATTTAATGTCATGGGGAGTCTTGGTGACCTTAATAAGATCTGTTTTGTTCTTGTTTGTATGCTGGGGACAGGAGCCTGCTCAGAGCTATGCCAAGTAGATTAAGACTGTGAGTGTAGACAACTCTTTCGAAGACATTGTTGATACACTTTTTGATGAAACAAACTAAGGTGTAATGATGTGGTGTTAAGAATCATTCAGCAGAGAGAGAGAGACAATGTTGATAAGAGGGAGAACTACATAATCAAGGGATAGGACACTTGAAAGACAAGGGTTTGGGAGCCTGGTAGACAGATGCCCAAACTCAGATGTGTTCTCTAACTGTCTAAGGTTTACGTGCCAAGTGCTTTGTGGCCTGTAGAGAAATGCACAACAATCATTTATTATTTTTGCTTTTTTAATCAACTCTTTTTCCCTGGACAATGCTTATTTTTGATAATAATTAGTAGAACTAACTGTATGGAAACTAACTTTATGGCAACGAATCTGGCAGACACCATCTTAACCATATGATCATAAGTAACTGGACAAACCCACGTTATGTGCCTCTTGATACGATGCACTGAGGAGGGTAAAACCTCACTTCCACAATTTTCCTGGTGAAAATGCATCAATTACCTCTCATTATGAGGAAATATCAGACAAACCCCAAATGAGGGCTATTCTATAAAACAAGTGGCCTATCTTCTTCAAAAGTGTCAAGGTCATAAAAAGCAAAACAGATTAAGGAACTATTCCAGATTTAAAAGAGACTAAAGAACGATGATAATCAAATACAACATATGAGATTGAATTGTTTCCTGGAATATGTATATATATATATTTAATATAAAGGACAATTTTGGGATAATTTATAACACATGAGTAAAGTCTCTAAGTAGTAATATACTAATGTTAATTTCTGATTTTAATTACACTATAGTTCTGTAAAAGAATGTTTTGGATCACAGAAAATACATACTAAAGTATTTGGGGATGATGAGACGTTATGTTTGTATCTTACTCTCAAAGAGCTTGGGGAAAAATATGAATATAGTAGAATTCTAAGATAGTTTCCAAGCTTTCTACACCCTGCTACACAGGGTGTAGAAATTAATTGCTTCTCCATGGGTTTGAGCAGAATGTATGCATATGATGGGAGACCACTCCCATGATTTGATTACTCATCAGTTGACTTTGAGTTAATCCAAAGGGAAGTGATTCTGGGTGCACCTTGCCTAAGCAGGTGAGCCCATTAGATGAAGGCAAAGCATCGGAAAGACTCCATGCTGCTGGAGAGCAAGCCGACATGTTGTGGAAGTATGGGAAGAGCCACTCGGCAGGAAATGCCAGGAAGCCTCTAGGAGTTAAGCCTGATCCCTGGCTGATATTTGGTGAGAAAATGGGGAACCTCATGAGTCCTGCAACCACAAGGAACTAAATTCGACCAATAACAAATGAGCTTGGAAGAGGGCCCTTAGCCTCAGGTGAGAGAATAGCTCCAGCTAACATCTTGAAGTCAGCCTGGTGAGACCCTGAATAGAGATCTCTGCTAACCTGTACCTGTATTCTTGACCAGTAGAAATTGCAAGGTAATAAAAGTGTATTGTTTTAAGATACTAAATTGGTGGTAATTTGTTACATACCAAAATAAAACTATGATATCTAAAGCAAATATGTCAAAATATAAACAACTAGTGAATCTTGGTGAGAAACTTAGAGAAGTTCTTTGTACATTTTTGCAACTTTTCTGTAAATCTGAAATGATTTAAAAATAAAATGTTATCTAAGGTGTAATATATAGATATAATATATATAAAGCATATATATATTAAACATATATTTATATATATATTAAGCATATATATATGGCTTAATATATGCCAGATGATGGTTAAAGTATTTTTAAATATATTAATACATAAATTTTCATTAAAAAACAAATGACCCTTCTTCTTCATGACCTGTTTTACAGATAAGGAAACTAAGGCACAGAGAATTCAGATGACATGGCTGAGGTCCCACAGCTAGTAAAAGGCAGAGCTGGACTTGCATCTGGATTCTGGGTTCACACTCCTAAGGACTCTGCCCTACTCTCAGTGAGCCTGAAGTGATATCAAACCAACTGCGGACTGGGTGAATGTGGTTGAGCATGATCCCACAGGGCCCTGAAATTCATGGGGAATCATTTTTGTTTTATCCTCTGTCATTTTTTTTTTTTTTTTTTTTTTTTTTGTGAGATAGGGTCTTGCTGTGTTACCCAGGCTGGAGTGCAGTGGTGTGATCTTGTCTCGCTGCAACCTCTGCCCCCCAGGTTCAAGTGATTCTCACGCCTCAGCCTCCTGAGCAGCTGGGATTACAGGTGCCCGCCACCATGCCTGTCTAATTTTTGTATTTTAGTAGAGACAGGGTTTCACCATGTTGGCCAGGCTCGTCTTGAACTCCTGATTTCAAGTGATCCGCCCGCCTTGGCTCCCAAAGTGTTAGGATTACAGGTATGAGCCACCGTGCCCGGCCTCCCTCTTTCTTTTATTTACCATACACACATTTACAGTCATGCTGTGAATATCACAGCAGGATGACTCACAGCATTGGAATTTAAACAATAGTATATTTGTCTTATACTGATGGTTTTATATATTATCAAAGGTATTCATATACCATAATTTGCCTTATCTATCCCCAAATCTGAAACCTCCATAACATATCAAGTTAATAAAGTTAAGTAGATGAAAAATATGACTAGAGGGGAGAACAAATTGAGCATGTAAAATGGAACCAAGAATAAAAACAGAAAAATAAAAGCATAAAGATCAATGTACTTAAAAAGTCAGTCAATAATGCACTTTCAACCTTCCCACATATTTATTTCATACATTTATCAAATTTCAGGCTTTGGAATAAGATGAAGTCACCCAAACTCCATTGTGAAATCTAGTCTCCTTGCAATCCGTCTGACCTCAGAGAGGCAAACAGTGAGTAATTCAAAATATTTTTGAATGAAAGTGTCAGTTTAAGATCCTCAGCATAAAACATACCTACAAAGCCTATTTGCAAAGTAAATTTACTCTGGATTCTTGATACCTATGAAAGTTTTTTCTATTATATTTATTTAAAATTACAACAGTTTACATTAGAAACAAGCTCAAACAATTAAGGTAAAAGATAAATAACTGCATACAGTTTAATTTTACAAAATGCAAACATACATCTTTCATTGTTCCATTATCTGAGTATTAAGCGCCACATAATTGCACAAGGCATTTTCAAATGTCTTAAAGGCTCTAAAATTACAGAGTTGACTTTTGTGAAATAGTCTTTATTTTCCTCCATTATTATACAAATAATTGACCACACAGATTAAATTTAAATCGGAATTGGATATGTCCCCTACAGAGTTCATTTCTCTTGTGCAGCTAAAGGTTGGCAGCTTATGATGGCTCACGGAGCTTACTCAGGCCCTTGTGGGATACAGAATGGGGCCTGCATTTTCATAATTTAGGATGTCTCAGGTGGGAGAGACCCTAGAGTCCCCTGGGATCACATCACATCTAGTTTTGCCCAAGACCACCTCCTTTCTAGCTAACCCAGGCTAATTCTAATGGTGACTCTTTTCACTCTCAGAAATGTCTGTTTGGGAGATGGTACAGATGAGGAAATGGAAGCCTCCGGATGTAGGTTCTCTGGACCAGACCGCCGCAGCAGAGACCTGTGTTTTCTCCTGGGGATTCAGAAACCCCACTCCCCTTACCTTCAGAGGCACTGCCGCCCTCCATTGTGGGGCAGAGGTGAAGAAGCAAAGAAAGTGTCCCTTTCATCCTCGCCGTAGAATGAAAAACAATTCATCACCACAATTACTCACCAAAGCTGAGAGGAGGACAGAAGAAAACATGTTTACGTTACTTTTTCTTTCATTAAAAGATAGAAAACACAGATGCAGAAAAAGGTAAACAATTCAAAGAAAACCCTCTCTTCTAGAAATACTTAACAGTTACTAATTGTAAAGACACATAGGAGTTGCAGGAAGTGATTCTAATTCTTGGTGTAAGAGAATATTTTCATGGCATGTTCAGTTTTCAGAAACCTGATCCAGTGACTCAGAATTATTTCTGAAACAATATCCCCTTCTCCCACCCTCCGCTCAATTTCTTCTAATTATAACTCTCGGAGATATTTGCCTCTGATACTCATAAGGAAAGAAGGGGAGAGGGAAAGGAGAAGAGAAAAGGAATACGGTTCAATTGCCAATATGCCAAAAGTGGAAAGATGGACCCGGGTCTCCTCTGGCGCAGTGTCAAGACTGTATAGCACACAGTGGCCAGGCCCGTGCCAGAGGCCCATTGTCAGACACCATGGTGGGAGCATGGGAACCTTCTAAATGGACAGCCCTGCTCAACTCCTTGGGCCTAATGTGGGCTGGGAAAATAGATCTGATTCAACCCTTGTTCCTGCAATAGTCAACACAATGCCAAGCCTGTACTGGGCGCCCAATATATTTTTCTTGAGTGAGTTAATAAGGCTGATTTTCACAAATTTGTTGTTGTTGGGCTCATTCTAGTCCAAGTTACAATTATAGGCCGAAGTGTTTCAAGGTGGTTTCAAAATTATTTACTTCTTGCAAACGTGTACGAATGTCTAATTAGTCTGCCAGACACTGGAGATACCAGGGTAGATAGGAAAGGGCCACTACTTTTAAGGATCCCAGAGTCACCTAAATAATCAAATACTAGAGAGAATGTGGTGGGGTTGACCAATTTAGTGAAACAGACTCGGGTTCAAAATCCAGCTCTGTGTCCACTAGTTTTGTGCTCTTAGGCAAGTTATTTATTATTATTATTTTTAATATCCCTTCATCAGGGCTAACCATAATGTTAATTCATATGTTGTTTGAGGATTAAATGTGATAACTGATGTAAAGCCCCTGGAAGACTGCCTGGCACACGGCGAATCTTGGATGAAGGCGACTGCTACTGTGATTTAACAGCTGTGCAATCTTGGGCAGGTAATACTTGTGCATCTGTTTACATAGGTGGAAAATGAGGATAGTAGTACAATGATTCATCATGATTTTTAAACTGCAAGTTTTTTTGTTGTTTGCATGAGACTACAAGGTATGGGTCTCCATCATAGCCCCCATTTTAATCATGGGGACACTAAAGCTCCAAGGCTTTAGGGTGGGTCATCCACTTAGACAGAATCCAAAGCAAGAGTTGGAGCAGAAGCCCTGGGGGTGGAGCCAGAACACCTGGGCCCACATCTGTAGTGGGCAGTTGGTCGTGGTGCCTGGCCAGAGGCCTTTGGACCTCTTTTTAAACCAGCTGTGTGCCCGTTTCCCAGCAGCTGCAAGCTCTGCTGATGAGGGTTCATTTACAATCTTCAGAGATTGCCCATGGGCACTGGAACATCCTTGAAAACACAGAGAGAGACCCTTCACCCCTTGACCAAAAACTCTGCCTTAGTACTTACTGTTAAGAGCTCCTTAGGGAATCAGGCAGAGGCTGAGATTTCACCTGAAATCACATCCTCATTTCACTTCTTTCCTTTCCCTGTCCTGTTCCCAGATCCCTTGCTAGTCTCTCCTGGGAGCACCTCCTCCCAACTGAACCCTGGGAAGGACAGGGTGTGCTGCTGAGAGATCCTAAACTAAAACTGCACCTGGATGATGCCATTTACATAAAAGTTCTCAAATTAATTCATATCGCTTGTTCGTTCATCAATAATTCCAAATCCCAGGTGCTTTCCTGGGAAGTGGGATTGAGCTGAAAGGCCAGGGTCCCCAAGACCAGCCTGTTTTAGTTCTCTTCCAAAAGCCATGAGCACTTTCTTTATGTCAAGCACACACCTACAGGGACTTCACTTCCCTTGTTTATTTCTTGAAGGCACAGCACTACTCAAAGCCTGTCCCAGAGCTCCTGGATGATGTGTGTCCAGCACATATTTGTGCTGAACAAATATGTGAATTCTGTGTTTCACTGTTACAACCTCATTACATCCTCAGAATAAACTTGAGAAGTAGGCATTCTGATCTCCACTTTGCTGTTGAAGAAATTGAGAGTTAGGGTGATTAAGTTCCTCCCCCAAGATCATTCTGCCAAAAAAGATGAGAGCTGGGATGTAAGACATGTCTGATCAGAAATTTATTTTATTAGACTTCATTATGTTCTTCCCATGAGCTTCCTAACCTGGGCACTGTTAAACATACAGATTCCTCGGCCATTGAAACATACAGATTCCTGGGCCCCATTTCCTACCTTAGACAATGGAGACTAGAAGTGCCAAGTGCTTTTTCTGGCCATCAACATTTAAGAATTAGGGGACTAGCCAAGCATAATGGTGCACACCTGCAATCCCAGTTACTTGGGAGGCTGAGGCAGGAGAATCACTTGAGCCCAGTTCAAGACCAGCCTAGGCAACATAGAAAGACCCTGTCTCAAAAAAACAAGACACACAATTAGGGAAAAAAAAATCATGGCATCTAGAATGATATTTGAACTGCTGCTTGTTGGGATAAAACTATGTAAATTTTAAACGTAAATGTACATATACTTTATATATATAAATGTAAATATATATAAGGTAAATATATATATATATGCCTTATTTCTGTAAACTTCCACCCAACATGCCGTGGGAACAGTAGGATGTGCCCAGACATGGTGTGCTGAGCTGATGGACTCCAGGACAAGGCGAGGACACCCAAGAATGAGCCTTTAGAGACCAGTTGTTAAACACAGTGCTGAAGGTTCCTAGAGTAACACACACCCCTGGGAGGATCATGGGTAAGAAGGTTGAGTTAATCTTAATTTCCTTTAGACACCAGTGAGAATCAGGGTTGAAAGTAATAAATTGTCTCTAAAAATAAAGAAAATTGTATTTTTTGCATACCTGCTCTTGTTCCCTGAGCTTGTTCAAAACGTGTGTGCGAGTGTGTGTGTGTGTGTGTGTGTGTGTGTCTGTGCGTGTTCTTAGCTTGGATTGCCCCGAAAGCAGGCCTGTGACAAAGATGTGAGTGCAGGTAATTCACCTGGGAGATGATCTCAGAACACCAGGAGGGGAGTAGGAAAGAGAGAGAAGGGGAGGAAAACAATACAAGCTGCAGCATCAAGCGTAGAAAGAGGAATGCACGGAAAGTGAATGAAACAGAGTCCAGGTTCGCAGGAGGTGCCCTCACAAGCTAATTAAAACAACAGGAAATGTGCACTTCAAATAGAGGAACTTGAAACAACCAGGATCCTTTGTGGCCAAGAGAAATGCAACCAAATACCCCACCAGCCCTTTCTTCTCAGCCAGGCTTTGGAAGCTGTTCACGAAGGTTCAGGTTTAAGTCACATTATTGACTTTTGAGCTCTTGACTCGGATGTCAAATCCTGGATAAGACTTTCTAGCTTCTTACATACTCAGCAAAAATGGCATTTGGGAGTCAGAGGGTCCAAACCAACTGTTTCTCCTTTCCTCATTCAACACGAATTGTATTGGACCCAATGGACAGTGGTGTTTTCTCAGTACATCACCACTGGGTCATCTGAGGCAGAAAACAACAGGAGCTTCTGGCCACATGGAGTTGCCCAGCTGGGGAGGGATGCAGATGCCATAATGAGAGGCAATGTGATTGTCTCCTGTTCACACCCCATTTTTCTCTCCCACCTGGGCTTTAGAATCAAGTGGGCAATTTCTTGCTGTCCAAAGAGTAGGTTCTAGAAAACATGACAAATGTATATGGATGGTTGCTTCTGTCACTAAGAAACTGCTCGTAACAAAGGAAGATTTTTCCTATTTTGAAAAAGGCCAGTTTCCCTCCTCCCGGTGTGGGTGGAGTGTCTGCACCCAGTCTCTGCATGTGCTGCTTTCTTCCCATTAGAAAAAGGATGTTAGGCAAACTAGAGTGGAATACAAATGTGGATTTTTAAAAAACATTTATTTTTAAATGAGCAATGAGCAATTCAACCCCGTCTCTATTTTTTTTTCTTGTTGATTAGAATGGAGATTTGGAGACATTGACATTCTCCAATATCAAAGAAAGTTGCCACAAGTAAAGAAAATTACTGGGGCAGGAATGAAAACATAGTCACATAACAAAGGTGTGCATTAAAAAGCAACTTCAGATTAGATCTCATTTAATTAGAAAAAAAATTAACGAGAAAACCTTGTGCAAAGTATACATTTGCCAGTACCCAGTGAATCTGGGTTCCTTGCTCCTCTGACCATTGAGGACCGTACCTTTCTTCAACCTCCTGGACCACACACAGGGCCAAAGGCAGGAATGGAGTCAGTATTTTCCCCTTTTCCTGATTTATGACTTGCATATATTCACTTCTTTTCAGGTTTTAATTCCAAAGCAGCAATGCTTGATATTTTTATAAGAAAGCTACTCTATTTTCTCAAGCCTTGGGATCATGGAGGGCTGTCGAGAGAGTTGGAACAGAGCAAGGAGCCCCAGAGAAAAGCAAAGAAAGGGAATTCTCCTGCCGGCCACATGTATTGGAAGAGGTACAGGCTGTGCCACTGTAACAGGAGACCACATATCCAGCGGCTGGCACAAGACAGAAGTTCACTTCTCCCTCAGGTAGATAATTTTCCATTCTCAAAGCTTGGCTTCTGTCTTTCGGTGCAAAGTGGCTGCTTTAGCTTCTTTATCCCTCAGCCAGTGAGAAGGAAGAAGAGGGCTCCTCTCCTTTTGAACCCAGAGGGCTGTTCACATCCTTTCTGCTCACATCACAGTGGGCAGAATTTAGTTCTATGCCCACAAGAACTGAAAGGGATCCTGGAGCTGTATCTGCACCTTTGACTAAAGAAGGAGCAAATGTATTTTGACAAACAACTAGCAACTCCTGCTAGTTGAAGTCTTTCCTTTTGCCGCTAGTTTCAGCAAACTCAGGGTGGGAGGGCATGTCAAAAGAGGCATCACCTCTTGGGTAACTCTGATTTACTGGCATTCACCACCCAGGGCCATTTCATTATGAGGTCAGTCCTGGCTTATTAACAAAGAGAGTTGTAATGGGTAGCAGTGCCGGCCTTCAGCGTGGGATTGGAGAGGAGTGACAGCCACTGTATGTATTAGATGCCCCCTGTGTAGGGGTTAAAGATGTGTATTTGAGCATCTCGCTTTCACAGGGAATGTGATAAATGTGGTCACTTTCTATATATTAATGTACCTCACTTTGGTATCTTTATGTTTGTTTCCTTGGTATCAACTTCCAAAGAACACAAAAGTCATTAAAGAATAGAGCCTATAGCTCTCAGAAATATGCAATGTCCATCTCAGGTAAGATACTCATTTGCAAGTCGGTAGAAATTCAAAGCACTCTCTAAAAACATCATTCATTACATACAATAAAAAGAAAACAAAGTGACCAAACTTTCATCCACAGCCACAGAATGCAGTATAATCACGAAGATCTGCAGGTGTTTGGCTGCCATCCTAAATGGTTCCGCCTCTCGTTCTATGGCAGCTTTTGGAGATTTTCCCACAAGTGACAAGGAGCAAGGGAAGGTGGCCTCGGCTCAGTTTTCCAGCAGCTGCTGTGTAGTGCCTCTTTCCACCAGCACCAGTTTTGTTCCCTTACATTCTTCCTTGTCAAAAAGAGACCACAGCACGTCATTCGGAAACCTTTGTGTCTTCCTGTTTTTACGTTTAGAAACAGTTGCATCCCTTGCCGGCTATTGTACAGATGCTACAAACTACTACTGAGGGACAAAGGAAAAGACAAAGCACTGTACACAGAAAGCTGAAGAAATCCAGGTGTTTTTCTATCCAGGTGAACTTCCTCACTCCTCCTCACTGTAGCAAAGATTGGCTGAAGCTGCAGAGCTTCACCCTGTCTTAGGCAGGCCCGGAGTATTCATCTCTTTGAGAGAAAAGACAGACCTGAAAAATCATCTGAAGGTTGACTGCACAAAGCATTTTGTTTATAAAGTCATTCCTTCCCTGGCTTTCTGCTGTTTACTCTTGAACAACTTTAATTTTCAAAGATTTTATCCTCCTTTATAAGAGCGACTCACGCTCCTTGCAGAAGAATAGAATACCACATAAAGGTAGAACAATGAAAAAGATAGTCACTCATACTTTTATCTGAAGTCACTCCAAGCTCTTGTGTACATAATTTTTTCATTCTATTAGAGTAAAATATATCAGAGCAAATGTGTGTCTTTTTCATTTAACATTTTAGCATAATTATTGTCCATGCTATTAAAATTCTTTTGTAAGCATCACTCAAAATTTTGCCTGAATGTCTCTAGCTGATGTCATTTCTTACCCTCCACTAATACACTTTTCTTATTCTGGTTAGCATGGTCTCTACTCTGTCTAGAACCATCCACATTATTCTGGAATGCCCTAGCCTTCTGCACCACCTCCTTTATTCTTGGAGCCGGCTCAGGCCCACCCATGCAGTAGAGTGGGGGGCACTTGTATTCCAGGTGCAGTTCTGCCACCAATTAACCTATGACAAGCTACTTGACACTTCAGTCATTCATTGTTTCGCTACCACAGCAAAAGTTTTCTGATTCTCAATGCCAAGCATCACTCCTGCATAAATGAATACTGAGGAATCAAAACTTTCTTCTAATCTCTGTGGCCCTGTACCAGGCAGCCCATTTTAGTCCCTTGCTGTAGAAATCACTGCTCAACTTCAGAGTCAAAGAGGAAGGGTGGAGGCCAGGAAGGGAAACTCCACGAGACCTAGAGGGAAGGAGGACCTTTTGTGCAACAGTGCTGCCACATGCGGGGTGTGAGCTGTAGCCATCACTCCTCCCAGCATCTGGGAAAGAATACACTCAATGTGTAAAATGCTAGAAAGGAGTTGGATGAGTCAAAAGTAGGTGGCCAGCTGCATTGTGGTGGTAAGAGGAAGTGGGCGATTGAGAAAACTCTGGAGACCAATGCTGTGCACTTCTCTTGGGGAAGTTGTTTCTTTCTTTTGCAGAAATGGAGAGGAAATATTTTGCCAGAGCAATTTGAGGTGCCATTCAGAAGTGGGTGCCATTTAGAAGATGTCATTCAGAAGGGGGAAACTCTGGTAGCCCAAAAATGACAGATGTCTAGATGGACTTCCTTCTCTCTCAATCCATGATTCTGTGCTTGGCTAAAGAAAATCCAAATCTCATAACCCTGTGAAAATTGCACATTTTCTCTGTCTTGCAGCTTTGCCTGCCATCCTGACTCCTTGCCTTCACCTGCCCTCGGGAGTCTCCATCTGTAGACACTCTTTGTCCACACCACTCCCTGCAGATTACATCACTTAGGAGAATTCTGTGGATGCAGTTGATTGTATTCATTCACTTTTTTACTGTTCCCTTCCCTACAAGAGGGTTATATGCCCCAGCCCCATTCCACGGGATGAGCAGGGCTTCCTTGGATGTGGCATACACATCGCTGCCCCTTGGCATTTGGGCATGGCCTTGTCACATACCTGCTCAATGGGATGGGGAGAGAAGACCTGATGTATGCTGTGTTCAGGCAGAAGTTTCAGAAAGAATCCTGAGATGCCACCAGTTCTCCTGCATCTGCCCCTTGTTAAGAGAATGCTGTTCCCTCCGTGGAAGGGGCTCCTTCAGCCTGAGTTTGGAAACAGAGGGCACATGGAGCGGAGGCACAGCACATTAGCAAGAAATGCATGTTTGTTTCTGGAAGTCACTGAAATTTAGAGTTTCTGTTACTGCAGCAAAATCAGTTAATACAGTGCACAATGCAAGCATCTGGACTTGAGAAAGGCTTTTCTCCCATAGAAGCAAAATCCTTAAGGACAGGTGATGGCCACACCCTTCTCTCCCCCTTCTCCTAGTGCCTATGACACTGCTGAGCATGCAGTTTGTATTAATCAATGCCGGCTGTCCCAGGAACTAAATATCTCCCTCATCCCTCCTCCACCCCCATGTCTAAGTTCTAAGAAACAAAACAAAATATAAAGGTAAAACACAACCTGGTAAAGACATAGAAACTAAGATGAGAAGGTAACATTAAGGACTATATGAAAACAAATAACATATATTATTTTAAAGTGACATCTACTCAATATATATATTGTGTAGAATAAAATAACAGGTCACAGCAGAAGGTCACAATAATCATCATAACTCAATACACAGTCTCTCTGTCTTAAAAAGACATGTCATGGGGTGAGATGAATGCCTCACCCACAACGGGAAGGCACAAGTGAGGAGGGCAGAGGTCGAAAGTTGTTTGCCTTGGTCACCATGCTTTTGGGAGCCATACACACTGGCCTAAAACAAAACGTGAAAGGTCAGTTTTGTCTGCTCTTCTGGGCCCCTGCTTGCACCTGCCTGTATGACCCTCTGTATACAAAGGAAGGGGCAAGAGGCCTTTGGAAAAACCAATATTAAGCAGGCTGTTTCCTGCTGTAAAATGAAGCCAAGGGCAGACTTTCTGTTGAATTCTTACCAAAGAAGGGTTATTCTTCATAGATTTGGTTCCAAAACATGAATTGTTTTTGGTAAAGTTCCCAGCAAACACATTTCCAGGGAGCCTAAACCCTAGAGAGCATTTTATTTGCAACAAAATGTTGAATGGAGACAAGAGTCCTAGATTGTTTGCCTCCCCATGCAGGGAGTCTGAGCAACCCCATTACCAGATCCTGAAAAAACAAGCAAAACCCAGAAAACTAAAACCAGCATGGAATTTCATGCTCTTCAAATTAGAGTTGTGTGTTGTGTGTGTGTGTTAGAACTAGCTCCATTGTAATGGCAACATCAAGGGGCCAAGATCATGTCCAACAGAACAAACAGCTGTGACCATTGCTTCATTTGCAAACTGAGGATGAAAATCAAGATCCCATTAAACAAGATTAAACAAGACAACTCAGAAAAGTGTGTATTAGCGTGTTTTGCACATAGCTATCTCCAAGGAAATATAACCTCCTTCACTCTCTGGAGATCACACAAATAATATATGTGCAAGGTTGGGTATTGAAATGTGGTCACAAGGAAACATGGGCATGCTGTATAGTATGAAGTCATTACATCGATTTTATGAATTGCTTGAAGGACTAGTTTATTTCACAGTAATACACGTATACATCTAATACATTGTCTATTTTTGTATCACTGGAGTTTACACACATGAGATCACTTGTGATTAGAATGACATTCTAATCACAACCCCAAGAGATAGGTACAGAAGGAGACCCCCAACAGGGGCACCAAGGGGAGGCAGGAGGCAAAGGGAAAAAGAAGAGCAAGTTGGTAAAAGTAAATAATATATATTAATTTAAACCTCCATTTCCATATGTATCTACAATTTACATCTGTAATATGTTTGTTGTATAGAAAAAATAACAGGAAGGTGGTATATTCAAAACTCTCTAGAATTTCTACACCTTCTAGCTAAGTGTGATTAGCCTAATTCTTCCACCTTAAAATTATTCTCTAAAAGACAAAAATTATAGGAGCCTGGAAACTTACTTAAAATTTGCAAAGGTGTAAAAATTAATTGGCTGTGACAGAGTATCTGATTCTTTAAAAAAATTTTTTAAATACTTTAGATTCAGGGCGTACCTGTGCTTGTTTGTTACATGGGTATTGCATGTGCGATGGTGCAGGCTGGGTTTCTAGTGTACCCATCACTCAAATATTGGACATTGTACCAAATAGGTAATTTTTCAACCCTCATCTTGATTGTTTTAACATCACACTCCTGACTTCAGAATATCAAACAAAATGTAATTTTGGAAAGACCCGTTTTTTTAATAAGGAAAGGATAATGACAAACCTCCTTGGCTCTTAACCCAAAAGACACCAGTGCAATAGCCCATGGTGGGCAAGAGAATGAGACTGGTCAAAGGATGAGGAAGGGCAGGAGGCGGAAACTGTTGCTCCAGGAAGACTCGTAAGTCACCAGTGTTCCATCATCATGTAAAGAAAGCAGTAGACCACCAAGCTCATGAATGACAAGAAGAGAATGAAAAGAAGACTTGGAAGAGGAGGAATCCATGTGGCTCTTTTCTAAGATCTTTTTCTTAGAAGGAAACGTGGCCCTTCCCAAAATACCATTTAGTTTGATAGCCTTGGGTCAGGGTGATATTTGGAAGATACTAAATATGCAGAAATCCATTTCCTACTGTTTGTTTGCACAAAGGAATTAGTTAATCACTCACCACATATCTAGGACTCCAGAAAATGGCAGTGCTGCATATTATAAATCACATTCATATAGGTCAGAGATTGCAAACTGGGGTGTAAGGGCCATTTCCAATACACAGATAGGTGTCGTTTAGTTTGCTCAGTATTTGTAAATTAAATTAAATTAAATTCCTGCATTTTAAAATAAGACTATTTCACATAATTACATAGTGAATTACATACATTTAGTTGAAAAATGAGCAGGGATTGAATCTCACCTCTTCAAGCCTCCCCCCTTCACATCAGGTGCCTACATTACAGGTCTCCACCCATCATCTCCACTCACCTAAGGTCTCTTGAGTTTGCAAGCCCTGGTTTATAGTCTACCTCTACAGGTATTAATTCTGCAGACATGGCAGAATATCTACTGGGCTACATGATCTCATGAAACCTACTCTACATGAGAAAACAAAATCCTCAGAGCTTGGGGGCTTCAATGCAGTGGGAGGATGGGGTGGCAACTCTTGGCCCGCAGCATGCTCACCTTACCACACTGGGCTCAAAGAGTTCAAGATGCACTGAACACAATCAGAAGCTGAATTAAATAAAGTGAAAGGAGGAGTGTACAAGGAGAGAGAATTCTGTTTCACTTGTGAGTCACACGTAAGTTGTACTGGTTTAATTTTTCTTTAATTACCTTGTCCTTGGGAAGGGAGGTTGAATTTGTGAATACTGGGCATTTCACTCATAATAAGTTTTTTCTCTTTTTAAAATTGTTGTAAAACATACAGAACTAAAACTTAACATTTTAACTATTTTTAAGTATACAGTTCTGTGGCATTAAGCACATTCACACTGTTGTGCAACCATCAACATTATCCATTACCAGAGTTTTTTTTATCTTCTCAAGCTAAAATTCTGCACCCATTAAACTCACTCCCTGTTCCCTCTATTCACAGCCCCTGGCAACCACCATTCTACTGTCCATCTCCATATTTGACTACCTTAGGTACTTTGTATAAGTAGTACCATACAATATTTGTCCTGTTGTGTCTGGCTTATTTCACATAGTGTAATGTTTTCAAGGTTCATCCATGTTGTGGCATGT
This sequence comes from Hylobates moloch, assembly GCF_009828535.3. Lineage (NCBI taxonomy): Eukaryota > Metazoa > Chordata > Mammalia > Primates > Hylobatidae > Hylobates > Hylobates moloch. The sequence continues at coordinate 38,962,539 of NW_026652296.1, forward strand.
GCCAGAATTTTCTTCCCTTTTAAGGCTGAATAATATTCCATTGTATGTGTATACCATATTCATCTGTCAATAAACATTTGGGTTGCTTCCATCTTTTGTTTATTGTTAATAATTCTGCTATTAACATTGGTGTACAAATGTCTGTTCAAGTCCCTGCTTTCAATTCATTTCAGTGTGTACCCAGAAGTGGAATTTCTGAATTGCATAGTACTTCTATGTTTAACTTTTTCAGGAACTATTATGCTGTTTTCCACAGTGGTAGTACCATTTTACATTTCCGCTAGCAGTGTTCAAGGGTTCTAATTTATTCACGTTTTTCCTGACACTTGTTATTTTCTCCCTCTCTGTGTGTGTGTGTGTGTGTGTGTGTGTGCATGTGTGTGTTTTATGCTGGCCATGCTAATGAATATGAAGTCCAGTGTCATGAAAAATTTTCTTTACACTTTCTTCTAAAAGTTTGGTAGCTTTGGGTCTTATATATGGTTTTCAATCCATTTTAAGTGAAGTTTTGTATATGACAAGGGTCCAATTTTATTCTTTTGCACAAAGATATCCAGTTTTCCCAATACCACCTTTTGAAAAGACTATTTTTTCCTATTGAATAGTCTTGATACCATATTGAAAGACCAGATATACAAGGATTTATTTCTAAAGTCTGTACTCTATTTCATTAGTCTACGTGTCTGTCTTTATGTCAATGTAGCACTGTTTTCATTACTGCAGTTTTGTACTAAGCTTGAAATCAGGAAATGAAATCTCATAATTTTGATTTGCATTTTCCTAATGATAAGCAATGTTGAACATCTTTTCAATTGCATGTTGGCCATCTGTATATCTTCTTTGGAAATGTCTACTCAAGTTCTTTGCCAATTTTTGAATTTGGTTGTTTTGCTGATATTGTTGAGTTGTAGGAATTCTTTATATATTCTGGATATTAATTTTTTATCAGGTATACAACTTGCAAGCATTTTGCATTATTTTATAATTGCCTTTTCACTCTGTTGATAGTGTCTTTTCATGCACAAAAGTTTCTAATTTTAAGTCAATCCAATTTATCTATTTTTAATTTCGTTACTGATGCTTTTGGTGTTATATCTAAGTAACCTCTGCTAAATTCCATGTCATGAAAAATTTCTCCTACATTTTTTGTTAAAAGTTTTATAGTTTTGGGTCTTACTTACCAAAAACCATTTTGGTTTTTCACCCATCTTAAGTGAATTTTTTTATATGGTAAGGGTCCAAGTTAACTTTTTTGCACAAAGATATACAGTTTTTTCAATACCACCTTTTGAAAAGACTATTTTTTCTATTACATAGCCTTGACACCCTTATTGAAAGACCATATATGCAAAGATTTATTTCTGAGGTCTTTATTCTATTCTATTAGTCTATATGTCTTGTCTTTTTGTCAACACAGCCTGTTTTAATTACCGTAGCTTTGTATTAATCAGGAAGTGTGAGCCCTCTTCTGCTTTTTCAAAACTGTTGTGGCTACTTGGGAGTCCTTGAGATTTCATATGGGTTTTAGGATGAATTTTTTTTACCTGTGCTAAAAACAGTGTTGGAAATTTGAAAGACATGACATTATTTAAATTGCTTTAAATAATATTGACATTTTAAGAATATTACAACTTCTAATCCATGAACATGGGATGTCTTCCATTTATTTGTGTCTTCTTTAATTTCTTAATTTCCAGGAACATTTTGTATTTTTCAGTGTACAAGTCTTTCATGTTCTTAGTTTTGTTTATTTCTAAGTATTTTATCCATTTTGATGCTATTGTAGATGGAATTGGTTTCTTAATTTTGTGTTCATATTATTCACTGTTAGTATATAGAAACATAATTTATTTTTGCATGTTGATTTTGTGCACACCAAATTTGCTAAGTTTGGTTATTAGTTCTACCAGGTATTTACTTATTTATTTATGGAATCTTTAGGGTTTTCTACATATAAGATCAAGTCATCTGTGAACAGAGATAATTTTATTTGTTCCTCTCTGTTTTGGATGACTTTAATTTCTTTTTCTAGCCTAATTGCTCTGGCTATAACTTTCAATATATGTTGAATAGAAGCAGCAAAAATGGATATCTTTGTCTTGTTCTTGATCTTAAAGGAACAACTTCTAGCCTTTCACCATTGAGTATGATGTCAATTATGGGTTTTACATATAGGACCTTTATTATGTTAAGGTAATTTCATTTCATCCCTAGTTTGTTAAGTGCTTTTTATCATAAATGGGTGTTGAATTTTATCAGATAATTTTTCTGCATTTAGATGATCATGTGTTCTTTTCTTCCATTCCATCAAAGTGGTGTATTACTTGACTGATTTCCATGTGTTGTAAAATTCTTGCATTCCAGGAATAAATCCCACTTGGTCATGGTGTATTATCCTCTCGATAAGCTGTTGAATTTAGTTTGGTAATATTTTATGGAGAAATTTTGCATCAATTTTTTGTTCGTTTGTTTGCTTTTTGAGATGGAGTCTCACTCTATTGCCCAGGCTGGAGTGCAATGGCACGATCTTGGCTCACTGCAACCTCCACCCCCCAGGTTCAAGTGATTCTCCTGCCTCAGCCTCCTGAGAAGCTGGGATTACAGGCACCTGCCACCACGCCAGGCTAATTTTTGTATTTTTAGTAGAGACGGGGTTTTCACCATATTGGCCAGGCTGGTCTCGAACTCCTGACCTCAGGATCTGCCTGTCTCGGCCTCCCAAAGTGCTTGGATTACAGGCATGAGCCACTGTGCCCAGCCTTGCACCAGTGTTTATAAAGGATATTGGCTTGTGGTTTTCTTTTCTTTAGTGTCCTTGTCTAGATTTGGTGCCCGGTAATACCAGTCTCATAGAATGGGATAGAGAGTGTTCTCTGAGGATTGGTGTTAAATCTTTAAATGTTTGATAACATTTACCAGATAGAAAATAATCTTGTCCAGGACTTTTCTTTTGTGTGAAGTTTTTGATTACTGATCCAATCCTCTTACTAGTTAAAGGTTTATGTAGGTTTTCTATTTCTTCATGATACAGTCTTAATAGGTTGTTGTTTCTAGAAATTTGTCTATTATGAGATGGTTATTAAATTTGTTAGTATACAATTTTTCTTACTACTTTCTTAAAATTCTTTTTATTTCTCTAAACTAATTAGTAATGTGCCCATTTTCATTTCTGATTTTAGTTATTTGAGTCTGTTCTCCTTTTTTCTTACACAATTTAGCTAAAGGTTTGTGAATTTTGTCGATATTTTTAATATCTTTGTTTTATTATTTTTTTCTATCATTTTTCTCTTCTATATTTTATCTCTGTTTTACTCTTTATTATTTTCTTCCCTCTTATAGCTAGGCTTAACTCATTCTTTTGTTATAATTCGGTAGGGTGTAAAGTTAGGTTGTTGATTTGAGATCTTTTTCTTTTTTAATATGAGTATTTACAGCTACAAATTTGCTGTTGTGTTTCCGATTTTGTTTTTATTAGAAAAGATAGTTTCTAATTTCCCTTGTGATATCTTCTTTGAACCATTGGTTATTTAAGAGTGTATTGTTTAATTTCCATATATTTGCAAGTTTTCCTATTATTGATTTCTAATTTTATACCACTGGCATCTGAAAAGATACTTTGTATAATTTTAATCTTTTAAAATTTGTTAAGATTTGTTTTGTGACCTAACAAATAGTCTATCATGTGAATATTTGATGTGCATTGGAGAAAAAAGTTGTATACTGCTGTTGTTGGGTGGACTGCTTTATATGTATCTGTTAGATCCAATTAATCTATTGTGTTGTTTATGTCCTCTGTTTCTTTATTAATCTTCTATTTGTTTTTTCTCTCAATTACTTATAATAGGGTATTGAAGTTTCCTACTGTTATTGTAGAGGTTTCCACTTATACCTTGAATTGTGTTTGCTTTAGATATGTTAGAGCACTGGTGTTTGGTATATATACGTTTACAATGGTCATATCTTTTTGAAGAGTTGGCCCTTTTATTACTATATGACCTCTTTATTTGCCTCATTACAGTTTTTGACATGAAGTTTATTTTGTCTAATATTAGTATAAGTCAATCTTGTTAGTTTTTGATTATTATTTGCATGAAATATCTTATTTCATCTTTTCATTTTCAACCAGTGTGTTCTATCTAAAGGTGAGCTTCTTGTAAGCATCGTATAATTGAATCCCATTTTAAAATATCCATTCTGCCTATTAATAATTACTTTATATGCCTACAAATATAATATATATATTCCAAATTACAAAAAATAAGTACATACCTATTAATAATTACTTTATATGCCTATATGTACTTATTTTTTGTAGTTTTTTTATTTTTTCTATATGCTGTCTCTCTCATTTCCTCTATTACTGCCTTCTTTTGTGTTTAGTTTTATTTTTTGTGTGTGTGCATGTATGGAGGCATGTTGTTTCCTTTAAATTTCAACTTTTATTCTAGATACACGGGGTACATGTACAGGGTTTTTGCACGAGTATAATGCACCCAGATAGTGGACATAGTACCCAGTAGGTATTTTTTCAAACTATACCTCTCTTCCTCCCTCTCCCATCTAGTAGTCTGCAGTGCCTATTGTTCCCGTGTTTATGTCCGTGTGTGCTCAATATTAAGCTGTCATTTATAAGTGATAATATGCAGTATTTGTTTTTCTTTTCCTGCATTAATTCACTTGGAATTATGATCTCCAGCAGCATCCATGTTGCAGCAAAGGGTATGATTTCATTTTTTTTTTTTATGACTGTGTAGTGTTCAGTGATATATATGTACCATCTTTTCCTTATCCAGTCTATTGTCAGTAGGCATGTAGATTGATTCCATGTCTTCGCTTTTGTGAATAGTGCTGTGATGGACATATGTGTGCATGTGTCTTTATGATAGAACAATTTATAGAATTGTTATAGAAATGGGAACACTTAAAGAATGGGATTGCTAGGTCGAATGGAAGCTATTTAAGTTATTTGAGAAATCTCCAAACTGTTTTCTACAGTGGCAGAACTAATTTATATTTCCACCAACATTAGGTAACTGATCCCTTTTCTCCATAGCCTCATCAGCATCTGTTGTTTTTGGACATTTTAGTAATAGCCATTCTGACTAGTGTGAGATGGTATCTCATTGTGGTTTTGACTTGAATTTCTCTAATGATTAGTGATAATGAGCATATTTTCACATGTTTGTTGGCTGCTTGTATGTATTCTTTTGAGAAGTATCTGTTCATAGCCTTTGCTCTTTTTTTTTTTTTTTTTTGACAGAGTCTTGCTCTTGTCGCTTAGGCTGGAGTGCAATGGCATGATCTTGGCTCACTCCAACCTCCACCTCCCGGGTTCAAGTGATTCTCCTGTCTCAGCCTCCTGAGTAGCCAGGATTACAGGAGCCTGCCACCATGCTCAGCTAATTTTTTATTTTTAGTAGAGACGGAGTTTTGCCATGTTGGCCAGGCTGGTCTCCAACTCTTGACCTTGTGATCTGCCCAAATCGGCCTCCCAAAGTGTTGGGATTACAGGCGCGAGCAACCATGCCCAGACATCTTTGCTCATATTTGAGTGGGGTTGTTTGTGTTTTGCTTGTTGATTTAAGTTTCTTACAGATACTAGATATTAGACCTTTGACAGATATTAGTTTGTAAATACTTCTCCCATTCTGTAGGTTATCTGTTTAGTCTATTGATAGTTTCTTTTGCTGTGCAGAAGCTCTCTAGTTTAATTAGGTCTCACTTGTCAATTTTTGTTTTTGTTGCAACTGCTTTTGGTGACATAGTCAAGAATTCTTTGCCAAGGCCAGTGTTGACAAAGGTATTTCCTAGGTTTTCTTATAGAATTTTTATAGCTTGAATTCTTATATTTAAATATTTAATTCAACTCAGGTTGATTATTGTATATGGCAAAAGCTAAGGGTCCAACTTCACTCTTCTGCATGTGGCTAGTCAGCTATTCCAGCACCATTTATTAATTAGGATGTCCTTTCCCCATTGCTTGTTTTTGTTGGCTCTGTTGAAGATCAGATGCTTATAGATGTGAGCTTATTTTTCTGAGTTTTCTGTTCTATTCCACTGGTCTATGTGTCTGTTTTTGTTTGTTTGTTTGTTTTGAGCAGTATCATGCTGTTTTAGTTACTATAGCCTTATAGTGTAGTTTGAAGTTGGGTAGTATGATTCCCCTAGCTTTGTTCCTTTCGTTTAGGATTGCTTTGGCTGTTTGGGCTCTTTTTCATCTCCATATGAATTTTAGAATAGTTTTCTTTGAAAAATGATGTTGGTTGTTTGATAGGAATAGCATTGAATCTATAAATTGCTTTGGGCAGCATGGTAATTTTAATGATATTGATTCTTCCAATCCATGAGCATGGATTTTTTTTTTCATTTATTGGTGTTGTCTCTGATTTCTCTCAGTGATGTTTTGTAGTTCTCTTCGTAGAGGTCTTTCACCTCTTTGGTTAGCTGTATGCCTATGTATTTTATTTTCTTTCTGGCTATTATACATGGGTTTGTGTTTTCGATTTCACTTTCAGCCTGCACATTATCGGTGTATAGAAATGTTACCGATTTTTGAATATTGATTTTGTATCCTGAAACCTTGCTGAAATCATTGATTAGTTCTGGTAGCCTTTTTGTGGAGAGTTTAGGGTTTTCTAAGTATAGAATTATATTATTGGCAAAGAGAGATAATTTGATTTCCTCTTTTCCTATTTGGATGCCTTTTATATTTTTATTTTGTCTGATCGTTCTGGCTAGGACTTCCAGTAATATGTTGAACAGAAGTGGTGAGACTGGGCATCTTGCCTTGTTGTATTTCTCAAGGGGGATGCTTCCAGCTTTTGTCCATTCAGTATGATGTTGGCTGTGGGTTTGTCATAGATGGCTCTCATTATTTTAAGGTATGTGTGTTCAATGCCTAGTCTGTTGAGAGTTTTTTATCATGAAGTGATGTTGGATTTTATCAAAACCCTTTTCTGTGTCTATTAAGGTGATCATATGAATTTTGTTTTAAATTCTGTTTATATGGTTTATATGGCGAATCACACTTATTGACTTGCATAGATTGAATCAGCCTTGAATCTAAGGAATAAAGCCTACTTAATTATGGTGCATTTATTAGGCTGACGCAAAAGTATTTGCGGTTTTGTGGCAAAAACTGCAATTACTTTTGCATCAACCTAAGACTATTTGACTATTTGCACGTTGCTGGATTCAATGTGTTAGTATTTTGTTAAGGATTTTTGTGTCTCTGTTCATCAGGGATATTAGCCTGAAGTTTTCTTTGTTTGTTGTGTCTCTGCCAGATTTTGGTATCAGGCTGATGCTGGCTTCATAGAATGAGTTAGGGAGGAGTCTCTCCTCCTTAATTTTTGGGAATAGTTTCAGTAGCATTGGTACTAGTTCTCCTTTATATGCCTGGTAGAATTTGGCTATGAATACATCTGGTCCAGGGCTTCTATTTTGGTTGGTAGGTTTTTATTATTGGTTCAATTTCATAGTTTGATATTGGTCTATTTGGGGTTTCAATCTCTTCCTGATTCAATCATGGGAGATTTTCTGTTTCCAGGAATTTATTTCTTCTAGATGTCCTAAATTGTATGCATAGAGTTATTCATAGCATTATCTGAGGGTCTTTTGTATTTCTGTGGGATCAATTGTAAAGTCATTTTAGTCATTTCTGAATGTAATACTTAGGTCTTCTCTCTTTTTTTCTTTGTTATTCTTGCTAGTGGTCTATCAATCTTGTTTATTTTTTTGAAAAAACAGCTCTTGGTTTCAGTAATCTTTTGTATTATATTAATTTTTGCATCTCAATTTGTTCAGTTCTTCTCTAATTTTAGTTATTTCTTTTCTTCTGCCAGCTTGGGGGTTGGATTTTTTTTCTAGTTCCTTTAGGTGCAAAGTCAGATGTTAATTTGAGATTTTTCTAACTTCTTGATGAAGCTGTTTAGGACTATACCTTTAATACTGTATAAGCTGCTTCCCAGAGATCTTCGTAAGTTGTGTTTCTATTTTTGTTAATTTCAACATTAATTTTGATTTCTGCCTTAATTTAATATTCACCCAGGAGGTACTCGGGAGCAATATACAGAAATACAAAAGATCCTCAAGTTGTTTAATTTCCAGGTATTATGTAGTTTTGACAGATCTTCTTATATTGATTTCTGTTTTTATTTCAATGTCATCCAAGAGCGTGTCTGGTATTATTTCATTTTTTAAAATTTACTGAAACTTGTTTTATGAAAAAACATGTAGCTAGTTTTCAAATATGTTCCATGTATAGATGAGAAAAATGTATATTCTGTGATTGTCGGGTGTTCTGTCGGTGTCTATTATGTCCAGTTGTTCAAAGGTCAAGTTTAAATCCAGTTTCTTTGTTATTTTTCTGTGGTGGCATGTTTTGATTTTCTCTTCATTTCTTTTTGTCTATATTTTATAGATATTTTCATTGTAGTCATAATGTGGATTACACATAGCATCTTAAAGTTATAATAATCTGTGTTAAATTTATGCCTACTTTAATTTCAATTGAATAAAAAAACCTGTACCCATTCACAGATCAATTAACAACATTATGTTATGAATGTCATAAATTACATCTTTATATATTGGCTGCCCATTAACATACATTTATAATTATTCTGGTTCATTTGTCTTTTAAATCTTGCAGGAAATAAAGCATGGGGTTATAAACAACATTACAATAATACTGGTTATTATATTTGTCCATGTATTTACTTTAGTGGAGATATTTATATTTTCATATGCTTTTCTGTTACTACCTAGTGTTCTTTCATTTCAACTTGAAAGACTCTCTTTAGCATTTGTTGTGCAATGGGTCTAATGGTAGCAAACTCCCTCAGCTTTTGTTAATTTAGGCTATCTTAATCCCCCTCTCATTTTTGGAGGACAGTTTTTCCAGGTATAGAATTCTTGGTTGACACTTTTTTCTTTCAGCACTATAACTTCTGACATTAACTACCTGGAGTTAGCACAGACTCCACAGTTTAAGGGCTCAGGCCCACAAGACTGCCTGCCAGTTACAAGTGGTGAGTTCTCAGGTTACTCACAACTTCTGTCTGACTGAGCTACAAATCAGAGGCTTCCACAACCCAATTCTCATGTTCAATCGTTTGCTAGAATGGCTCACAGAACTCAGGGAAACACTTATCCTTACTGGTTTATTATGTAATAAAGTAAAGGATCTGATAAAGGATACAGATGAATAACCAGATAAAAAGATACATAAAGCAAGGTCCAAAGGGTCTCAAGTACAAGAGCTACTGTCACTGTGGAGAGGGGTTATGTCACCCTCCTGGTACATGGATCCTGTCTTATAGGGATTTTTATGGAGGCTTCATCACATAAGTATGATTATTAACTCAATCTTCAACTCCTCTCCCCTCCATGGAGAATGGGAAATGAAGCTGAAACTTCAAAGCGTCTAAGTAAGGTGTGGTCTGTCTGGTGACCAGCCCCCATCTGGAAGTCCACCAAGAGTCAACTCATTAGAACAAAAGATGCTCCTATCATGCATACAGGAAGTTCTGAGGGATTTAGGAGCTCTGTGTCAGGAATCAGGCTAAAGACCAAATACTAATACAAAAGATGCTTCTAGCACTCCTGTTGCCTGGGAAATTATAAGGGTTTTGGAGCTGTGTGTCAGGAACTGGGGAGAAACCAATATATATATATTTCTTATTCTTTCATGCTGGTTGTCACACATAACATGGTACTGAGACTTTCTGTGTCTCAGCTGCTGAATGAAGTGAGTTAATATATTCTTAGCACTTGGCAAGTTCTCAAGAAAATGAAGCTATTATTATTATTATATTATCAATAATAATATGTATGTCTCACTAAGGAGACCTCTGCTTCCTTCCACATATTCCTGTGTGGTGCTGGAATTCTATACTATGTAGCTGAACACAGAGCTCCCTAGAATATGAGGTCTCATGTCTATTGGGAAAAGAATTCAGCTCTAAGCCTTGCCAGATTCTTGTACCCCAGTCAAGCAATGCTAGATGTTTATTGAACACCATTTATTTTATCAAAGAAACACTAATTGTGATATCCCTATGATTAACGACATATCTAACATGAAACTCAAAATTTAGTCTTCAGACCTACGACATCCATGTCATCTGGGACTTGTTAGAAAAACAGAATTGCAGACCTCATCCCAGACATGCTGAGTCATAATTTACACGATCTCCAGATGATTCATCTGCACATTCAAATCTGGGAAGCACGATTTTAGTGCCGACTGAGAGAACTAAGGCTCCCCTAGCTGGAGCATGAACTTTGAGCTGAAGCCTTCTGAAAGCTAACCAGCCACGCTGCAGTGTGCCTCCAGATCTGGGCACGTGCATGTTCAGCAACCAACACGAGATGAAGATGAAAACCACCTATACTCATCTGGATAGCATAGGGTCACTTCTAATATATTTAAAAGTAAATGAGAAGTGATTTTAAAATTTCTCTCTTATATAACCTTCAGTAAAAAGATCAGCAGGGGCCTCTGATGAGTAATCATGAAGACCCTAGGTCAATCTTCAAACACTCATGAAATGATGTTTGAAGCCCTTGCGAAGAAATACAAAAAATGAGAGAGAAGAGGTTTAATGAGAAGCATAATTCTAGAATCTACCTCTGGTCCTACTGTCACCAGATCTGTGACTTTAGGCAAGTCACTTAACCCCTTTGAACCTCCATTGTGAAATGGAAATTTAACTGGTTAAATAGAAATTTGACTTGTTAAACAGAAATTATAATAGCTGTCTTACCTACTTCACAAGGTTGTCTACTGATGGATATCATGAAGTAATTCCAGTTTCAAAAGTTGTAAATATATTCTGCAAATATACCACAAAGGACTTGCAGCTTCCTATAGCCACCAAAAGTGTCTAAGGAAAAACTGTAGCCCCGGACCTGAGCTGAGGGATGACTACATTATAACAACTAGGAATTCTTGTCACCTTACTTTTTTAAGTCTTCAGGTACATTGCACATTTAATACCCCCAAAATTATGAAGAAAAGTATTATTGTTATTCTAATATAGACCTGGACATGAAGGCAGAGAATAAGTGTTATTCCAAAATGAGTATATTTGTCAATCATCATTCTCCATTTTCCCTTCCAATCTGACCTGGACATTTATTTCATAAGCCATAGCTCTCCTTGTGGAAACAACCATTGAAAATGTGACTTCAGACATTTTCAAATTGTGCATATGTGCTTTGAGAAAATGGAATAGTCCTGAGAAGTATGACTCCTAGAGAGATTGCTGTTTGGTAAAAGGAATTTAACCCCCAGAGAACTGGCCCTCACTTTCTCTCTAGCCCTCCAAGGGAAAGAACTTCAGGTGGAAAAAGACTTCTCAAGTTACAAACAAATTTAGCTATCAAAGTAGGTAACGGTGGAAATGAATGAGAATCATAGTTAATCAGGCAGACTTCACTGTTTTACAAAGAAATTCACATAATCTCCTGAATTTGGTGGATTTGGCACACCCTCCATCCAGATCTCAATTAGGAATAAGGTTTAGGATCATAGTATTTTTGTGCTAGAGGTGACCTAGGTGTTGTGAGTTAAACTCTCATGTAACAGGGAAGGGAGATTTGCCTCATGGAGATCGAGTGACTCGTCCAGTTTACAAATTTAGATATGATAGTTGTGGGATCAGAAAGCAGGACTTCCAAAACCCCGTATAAAGCTTTTTGTTTGATGTGATTGGAACTTGTTCCTAGGAGTCATGTTTATTAGGTTATAAAAGTGCCACATTATGAGCTGCTTCATTCCAGGCCATGAGCCCAAGTTAAGCCTTACATAGAAGTTCTAGAGGTCACCCTCAGCTCACTTGCTCTATTTTGCAAGGCTTCTAAAATTCCATACAGTTATTAATTCTTCTGTGGATTTGATATCACCATGGAAAACATGTACAAATTGGCTCAGTTAAGACTGCATAGAATTCAGGAAGTGAAGGTAGACAGAAAGAAAATGTGAGGATCCATAAGACAAGTTAGTTTAACTTCGAACCATTTCTCATTAAAAATAAACAGCTAGAACTTTATCAAGGCGAACATCATCAAAAAAGGGGGGAAGAAAACCAAACTTCCATATCAAATAAATTACTCTCCATTAATCAACGTGTTTGTGACAACTTTTCTCCAATGAAATACTTGATCAATGACTTTCTTCTCTAGGTCTGTAAGTGGATGGCAATGGGACTATGGTTCCTCCTCTTTGTAAGGACCAATCACAGATGGCTGGTATTGCACGTTCTATTTTCCATTGCCCTTAGGCTCCATCTGGCCCAGACATCTCTTCCAAGAGTTGACGGTTAAAAGACTAAGATCAGTCCCAACATGTGGCCACTATTTTAATAAATATTTTCCTACTCATAGAAATATTCGTCGATGCTTCTTTAACATTTAAAAGAGAGATTTACATTTTTAAATGTTGCATTTTGAATTAGGTTATAGAAGAATAACACGATGACCAATTTTCCACTTGCCGTTGGTTATTTGACTACTAATTTGATTGTAGAATTGTTCTTATGTTGTAGTCGTTGTTTAGGCTAAACTAAGCATTCAAGTGGGTTTTAAATTGCTGCTTTCAAATAGACTCATATTCAAAATATACAGAAAATATGTTATACAGTTACTAATCAGATTCAGTAGTATTTTAAAAAACCCTTATATTCTATTTGAAAAATAATTGTAGATATAAAATGAAAAGGTTTATACTTCCTTTAGCTAAAAGAATAAAAAATTAAATGATATAGAAAAAGTATTATAAAAAAGAAAATGGCAAATATTTGCCTTTAGGAATTTTTCTCTCATAGAATACACGTCTAATAAAAAATGGGGACAATTCAGTGAAGAAACACAAATTTATAGCATTTTAGAGAAGAACTAAGATATAGCTGAATTCTACAACAATTATCTCATCACATGTTTGTGGAAAGCAGTTAAATGGAAATCAAAAGCTCAAAGTTTAGATATCTTCTAATCTTGAATACCTAAAACATATTTTAACTTCAGTTAAAAATAGATTGTAGACTTTGAAGAACAAAGAACAACTTAGTTAAAAGAAGAACTAGCCCTAAACTTCGGAATTGAAGCTTATTATTTTCCCCAACTTGGATACAGGACTTTCTATTTATCCTTGCGAGTGGGCAGGGCAATGTGTAGAGTTAACCACCTACCATAGATTTTGCCTGTAAAACTTCTGAGATTTATGGGCAGATAAGATCATATGCACCGTCTTCTGAAGGAACAGGACCTCGTGAAAAGTTTTCGAACAGCTTCATACAGAAGAGCCCCTGATGCCAGTGGGCCACCTGGGCAGCTCACTCTGGCCTCTGGGCGGCCTCTTCCTCTGTGTTCTGGCCAGATTCTAAGACCAAGCATTCGTCATTGGACAACACTTCTTTTCTGAGGACACAAGGAATAGAAATGATAAGATTTGCAATGTTCATCCATTCTTTCAGTCAACAGCCCAGCCATTTCACTGGCTATGCAAAGAGGCAGAAATATCGCTGAATGGTGGAAAACAGCTCCCCCATATTCAGCAGTGTCTGCTGTTCATGGCTTTGAACCATAAGATGGAGATGCAAAGGTGAGCAAGGGAGTCTTTATCCCTCCCCTCATGGAGTTTACAGAAAAAAGTTCTCCCTGTCGCTGTTTAGTCTGTGAATAGTAACCACCGCCTCTTCTGGAAGCTAAATAATTTACTCCTTTTGACCTTCACATAGAAATCTCTTCCAGCAAATCCCTTAGAATTCCATAAAAGAAACTTTATGAGTGAAATTCATCCAATAAATTCTCAATGAGCCAGTCATGGAATCATGAAACCGCTTAGGTGCCCAGCTTCCTTCTTTGCAGAGGAAAAGAAGGTTTCCTTGTGCTTGTCCCTTCCTTGGGAAGCCCAGCTCCTAGCGAGTGGGCAATCTGTTGCCAGCCCAAGCCAACACTCAGGGTACAGCCTGATTTCCACTCCCTTGAAACATAAACCTCTCTGTTCAGCAGCAGCTTCTGGCTCCAGAGTCTTTTTATTTCTCCAAACTGCTGCCTCTATTTGGAAGAAATAGCATTTTAACACATCTGAATTTTCTGTTTGAGGTATATTTTCAGACATGGAATAAAGAAAACACTTTCCTGCTCAATATATTTTTCTCAGAGTCATTTCTAAGATAGTAAGACAGATTTGTTTTTTAAGCCAAAAAACATTATCTCTTCCTATAAATTTTTTGGGACTGGATTTCAAGGTCTTAATAGCTTTCTTGGGATCCTTTGTATTTAGAGAATTTCTTCATGGTGACACTCCAAGTTAGTTTTTAAATCTGTCAGCTATAGCAGAGGTGGAAGAACTGTGGCCCCTGGTGTAACTAAAGTTTCACTGGAACACATCCATGTATTAGGTTATAGATTGTCTATTGCTACTTTTCTGCTCCAACAGCAGAGTTGAGCGGTTGGGACACAGACAGTATGACCCACAGAACCTAATAATTTCCTCTTTGGCCCTTTACAGAAAACATCTGCCGACCCATGTTGTGTAGCTGAAAAGCCAACCTCCTATTCCCTGCGTATACTGTGTTCTCATTCTCACACTAAGTTTTCCACATTCATTTACTGTTATTTTCAGCTGTTTTTTCTTATTCATCCTGGAGCTTTGGTTCATGATATTCTAAACACAGAGCCTCCTGCCTTTCCCAAAATGATTACTGATTCTACCCCAGCCTTCAAATTCAACTTCTTGATGACTCTGCAGTGATGGAAGTAGTATGAGAAATCTCCAGTTCCAACCCCATGCTCCACACTGGCTGTATTTTCTTGCCCAGAATATGAATATATTTTTAGCATATCTATGCCTTAGAATGTCTTTCCAGATTAACATACTCTTTAATCATTATCTCACAAATTTAATTTTCCATCTTGCCCTGTGCTAGATGCATTTCTAGGTGTTTTATACTCCAAACACAGTTTATCATCAGTGCCTCCATGGCACTCCAAAGTTGAATTATTAAGTCCACTCTATGGATGCCAGACTGAGGTGCAGGGAGGTTAGGTAATTTGCTCAAGTTTACAAAGCTAGTAAGTGGCGGAGCCAGAATTTAAAGTCACTCTTGCTCCCAGTTGCCTACAAAAAAATCTTCATTACATTGCATTGCCAGAAAACACTAAAGAGTAAATTATTTTTACTATTCTACCGGAAATACTTCTAAAAGATTCCACATACTTCTCTGCCATTTCAATTAGATCATACTGAACATAAGTTAACCTCTTCAGGACTAGTTGATATCATAGCTATTATAAATGTGATAGTGGTATAGAAGCATTTGAATCTACAAAGTGACTTACTGGCTGCATAAACTTAGGCAACTAACAGCCTCTCTGAGCCTCAGCTGCCTCATCTGCACAGTGAAGTTAGTCATATACTCACAAAAGATAACATAAAATGCCATGAATGAATCAGGCACAGAGGAAGGATGCACTAGGTGGTTATTATTATTAGATTATTGGATTATTGAGGATACTCTTTAACTTGGCTGCCTGAAGACCATTTAGACTTCCTCAGTGCTTAGAACTACTGCCCAGAACATCAAACAAGTTTAAGTGATAAACTGATATTTGCACTCCTGCGGCCTATCTCTGGACTAGATTGTGTCTTGTTGGAGTTCAGTGCCTATGATCTGTATATTTTCTGCCACAGCTGATATCTCTAGTACCGAATATTGTTCCATGAGGATTTACTCTGGCTGTTGATAGAGACAGAAAGTCTTGTCTTTAGCCCTGGCTGTCACGTGGACAACAGGCATAGATAACAACAGTCAGTCCCAGTGTCTAGCCAGCCTCAGCTCTCCATGAGACTCCCTGGGAAATAAGCAGATAGCCATAATTTTAATAACACCCGAGTCCATCAGAAAAGTGTGAAAGGACCAGCATCTTTGCATATCGATACAGTTTCATGTGGCCTCTCTAGCAGAGAGGTAGGTCCAGGGCCACTCTGTGGATACTCTTCCTTAAGGGAGTGATTCTGAACCTACCAGGCTCTTTGGGAAGAAATTGGGAAGGCATGGGGGTCATTTCAGTGTTCCAAAAATCGTTTGCAGGGAAAGAAGCTTAATCTTTTCTCTGAGTGGCTCTTTAATGTGTATAATGTACAGGTGAGTGGAAATTAAGAGGAAGCATGTTCCCACTCGCCCCACGGAAGCACTGTTGAAAAACTCTTCCCAGAGGACAAACTCCTCTGATGTGACACCAGAAGCTTCCAGTGGGGCCACTCTCAGGGAACTCGTGCATTAAAGAGGTTGAGGGAAGGTCCTTTTAATTCTGAAATCCTCTAGTTTAAGACTTTGGAAAAGTTATCCTGTGAATTCTGACGGACCACAGATCAAGTCATGCCGCTTATGCTTCACAGCATTCAGGCAAAGCTTTTCAAGGCACTGCTCTCAGACGTGAGTTTCTATTCAGATCACTTGGGCCTCTGTTAAAATGCAGATTGCTGGTTTACCAGGTCTGGGGTCTGTGAGTTTGCTTTTCCAATAAGCTTCCAGGTGACCCTAGGTCCAGGACCATGCCTCGAGCAGTAAGGTTTTAAAGGGTATGTGAATTAGGAATGGTTAACAGGCAAGCCCCTTGGTTCCCCCATCCGGAAAGCAGACATCTGCACTAGCTCCTGCCTTGGCCCCCACCTCACCCAGGCTGAGTGCTCTGCTTCTCAGTGAGGTTACTCTATTGTTTCTCATCCAATCCAGGACAATTTTGGAGTAAAACAGGCTTTATTATGGTGGGATATAAATTGGAACTCAGATATTTTTTCCTATAAGGCTAATGAGGTTTCCTTTGTCATAAAATTAATGTTCTTACATCTTTCTTTATTCCTAGAACTGTATTTCTTGTTTTTAAATTTGTTTCTGTGGGTAAAGAAAGCATTTTGGGTTGTCTGTCCAGAGGGAAATGGGACAAGAAGCAAAAAACTGTTCAAACTGTAAATAAACTATTTAGGATTTGATGTGTATTCATGAGTCATGGGGGTAGGAAGAGGAACTTAACTGCACTAGGTTGGTAAACCACAAACTCTCTGAATCAATAGTATTTCGTTTGCTGTTCTAATAATGGCAAACACCAAGGTGTACCAGAGTGGGTGTGAGGGGTTTCTTTCCTTTTTTTTCTTATATGATGTGTGAACATAGTGTTAAGTTCATTCAAAGGAGGCAGGAAAATTTTCTGTGTCACTGTCAAGGCATGGGAGTGGGGCTCTGCCTGGGACTCTGGGAGAGAGAAGTGTGGGAGAGATAGGATCTTCTCACATGAAGGACAGGGTGTCATCTGTCCTGCTGGACATAGCTGAGATCACAGATCCTCACAGAGTGGGTAAGGGTGTTCTTATATTTCATTTAATTATCACAAAGACCTATCGGGCTGGCCATACTTACTGTAAGAGAGGAGGAAGCAGTGCTTCAAATCAGTGAACTCCCACGGGATGTAGTTGGGGTCTGAACTTGTGCCTCCAGACACAAAAGATGTTGATCACATTTGTCAAAAAATGACTTTCAAATTGCAGGAAGCTGCTATCATCTTCCATGCCTTCATCTTGCAGATGACAAAACCTGGTTGAGAGGCCTAGGGATTTTCCAACAAACATAATGCACCAAAGAGCAAAGGAGAAGAATAAGAAGATGCTTTTGAGTTCTGGATTTATGCTCCTTCTGTTCCACAGTGCTCCCTCTAAAGCTTTCATGGAGACACAGTGGGATAAGAGGTTACCACTATCATTCGTGTTTGCCCCCAGTGTATACTAGTGTTCATGCATACTAGCACTGTGTGAGCATGTATGTATGTGTGAGTATCCTTGTACGTGCAAGGGTGTTCATGCATGAGAGTGTGTGTTGCATGAATTTGTACATACACACGAGTGTATATGCATTTTTGGTGGAGAAAGGGAGAAAATAGTATTTATTGAGCCCCAAGCCTGAGCCTAGTATAAGCCAAGAACTTCCTTTAAATGATTGCACACATTTAGGTAGATATTATTATTACCTGCATTTTTTAGATGACAAAAACTTTGAGTTAAATAATACATATTACCAACTCACAATATAATACATTGTTTATAGGAGTCGTAAAGGGTGTCATCTAAGTTTTCCTAGACCTGAGAATGTACTCTAAGAATCCTGCAATGATTCACATGAGAAATGGAGGTTAGCATCACACTGGAGTACAGAGATGTGCTAGTTAATAAATTACTGGTTACTTCAATGTCTGGCCACCATGGTCTGACAGCACAGACTTTGGAATCAGTAGACGCTGCTTTGCTCTCACGTTCAACTACACACCAGCAGCAAGGTCCCTGAATAAGGCCAAGAAGCAAGGGCTTCTATCGTTTTTAAGACATCTTGCCACTTTCAGAATAATTGTTTTTGGTAGCTGTTCTTGCATATACTCAAGGGTGCAAAGCACATTTCTTGCCTGGGTTAAATAAAATACAATGTGACAATGCCATGCAATTTATTAGGTTACATCATATAAAATTGCCGATATCCAATTATTTTTTCCTGCAAAAATGATAATTTTATATGGCTCAACCCAATCCTTTATTAAACTGTAAGAAAGAGAGAAATAGCCATACAGAACTGGCAAACCACTCAGGAAAGTTAATCTAGGTAACAAGAGGCAAGAGTTATGATCAGCTTTCCAAAGCAGTTCTTAACAATCTGCCACTTTCAAAGAAACTCCCCTGCTCTGTATTTATGGTGAACTCAGCTTGTGCAAGAAACAAGGTCTGTAGGATGAGATTCAGAATTAGGGGATCAATATTTTATGCCAAATGCAAGCTTCTGGTGGATGGGAATTGATGAGGAAGGACGAGAGGGAGTCCAGGCAGCTGCAAATGTGGCCTTTGTGGATCTGACTTACTTGGACATTCAGGGTCCATCCTGGCCCAACCTTCTGTAAATGAATAATTTAAAAAACCCTCCTTGAATCCCTTGTTAGGTAACTCTTAAGGCTACTCTTTATATTTTAGTATTAATGTCTAGACAGAGGTTCTCAAACTTTGGGGTCTCAGGATCCCCTTACACTTTTAAAAATTATTGACCGTGTAAAGAGATTTGGTTGGTGTGGGCTTATCTATTGATAGTTAATGTATCAGAAAATATAACTGAGATTTAAAAATACTTATGCATTAATTGGCCAGGTGCCTTGGCTCACGCCTGTAATCGCAGCACATTGGGAGACAGAGGCCAGCGGATCATTTGAGGTCAAGAGTTCGAGACCAGCCTGGCCAACATGGTGAAACCCCGTGTCTACCAAAAATACAAAAATTAGCCAAGCGTGGTGGGGCGCGCCTGTAATCCCAGCTACGTGGAAGGCTGACACAGGAGAATCACTTGAACCTAGGTGGAGGGTGTAGTGAGCCGAGATCACGCTGCTGCACTCCAGTCTGGGCAACAGAGAGAGACTCCATCTCAAATAAATAAATAAATAAATAAATAAATAAATAAAATAATACTTATGTAATATAAATGAACAGTTTTATGAAACATACTATACTTTTCCAAAACAGCAGCTGGGCGGAAAGAATGGCACTATTTCACCTGCTTGCCTTCTATTTAAAGACTGGCTTAACAAGACACCTGGAATTTCGTGTCTGCCTCTGCGTTTGATCTGTTGGAACATCTCATGTGCCCTCGTCTCCGGAAATCCCCAGCGTACACTCGTGAATAAAGCAAGTCGTTTCTCAGGAGCACAGTATTAGGAAAATACTTTTGAATTTATGGACCTCTGAAAACAATCATTAGGGCCTCGAGGGTCTCTGGACCATATTTTCAGAACCACTGGCCTAGGGTGATTTTTAAAAATTATTAGACTTTACTCTTAGATCAGTTTGAGACCCTTCAAGGCCCTCATTCTATTGTGCAGCCAGGGTTGGGAATCGCCACTGTCTGTTGTCCTATTGTCTAAAACGCATCTGCGATCCTCCCCGACCACCCTCAGTTCCCCGCCCGGCTCCCGCTTTCGCTTTCAGAGCGAATGTTGCCGCGCTCCTTCGTCGCGGCGCCCTCCTGGCGCCTGAGTCAGGTCCCATTCGGAACGTGGGCGTTCAGGGACAGCGGGAGACCAAGGCAAGGGCGACGGCTTCTGGGAAGCAGAATATGTTGCCATCACATCCTGGACCAGGTCAACTTCTGTCTGGACCACCTTGAGTTCCAGCAGCAGCTCCGGGAGGTCTCGGCCATGCCAGCCCCTAGGTTCCGGGTCCCCCGAAACAGGCCCAACTGTGTCCCCTGGGCCAGGCTCCGGCTTGGGCACTCACCCCGTGGCTTAAATACCTTCTCCAGGGCCACGCTTCAGGGTACCCTGGTGGGTCCGCAGCCTGGGACATCTTCCCACACCTTCCCACAGTCCCCTTTGCCTGTCTGAGGTGGTCCCCACCGCCTGGCATCGCCTTCTGGGGCCAGAGGTGGGCCTGAGTCCCACCCACGTGCCTGCCTGCTCAGCCTTCTGTGCACTTCCTACTCTGTCCAGGCCTTGAGCGTCCACATCAATTGGATCTCCCCCTCCCCCTCGCCCACACACACAAATCAATCCATTGCATCGGATGTCCTACCAAAAGTCCAAACTCCGGCTGGGCGCAGTGGCTCACGCCTGTAATCCTAGCACTTTGAGAGGCTGAGGCGGGTGGATAATGAGGTCAGGAATTCGAGACCTGCCTGGCCAAGATGGTGAAACTCCATCTCTACTAAAAAATACAAAAATTAGCCAGGCACGGTGGTGGGCACCTGTAATCCCCACTACTCAGGAGGCTGAGGCAGGAGAATTGCTTGAACCTGGGAGGCAGAGTTTTCAGTGAGCTGAGATCATGCCACTGCACTCTAGCCTGGGCAACAGAGCAAGACTCTGTCAAAACAAAACAAAACAAAAAAACAAAAACAGAAACAAAACGTCCAAACTCCTTAGCAGGGTAGAGTCCTTGAAGACCTAATAGCCTTCTTTCTGTCTTGTGGTCCCAGGTCCCCAGGGACAAGCGTGCTGTTAGCCTTACAATATTCAACAGAAGTTCTCAGGTGTTTTCCTCTGTGCAACACTGGGAGGCTTGCAGCCCTCTGCAAAAGTGTCCTCTTATTTCTACCTGAGTTCCCCAGGTGGGGCCCAATAAGCCCTGCTAGTAATTCTCCACCAAAAGATTGTCATTTTCAGGAGGGCAGAGAAAGCGTCTTTTTTACAGGACTATTGTCAGCACTTCCTTGCAAGTGATAGCTCAGTAAACATTTGTCGAATGAATGAACGAATGAATGAATGAATGAATGAATGCCACATGAACACAGCCACAAAGACGTTGAGTTCATCATCAAGCTACTCTGTTGTTCTATGTCTTGTTTTATGGATTTTAAACATGTGCTTCTCCCTTCTAATGACTTATTGAGTGGGGAGTGTGTGTGTGTGTGTGTGTGTGTGTGTGTGTGTGTGTATCTCACGGAACAAGCTTGTGAGCCTGTCTATTTCACTCTAAGGAAGTTCACCAAATAGAGGAATTCTTGTCAGCTGGGCCCAGCCAGCCCTCCGCGTGTGCCCTGAGCCATTGAGGCAACTAGAGGGTGTCCATGTCCAGTCGGAAGGTTGAACGCTGGTTGGGTGCTGTGTGCTGGTGGCCTAGGACAGGGTCAGGTTAGGAGTGGCAGTCCCTTTAGGATTGCTCCTTCCTCTATACCCTTCAGCCTGCATGCATGTGCAGGTGTGTGTGTGTGTATGTGCGTGTGCATGCATATGTATGTGAGAGAGTGTGTGTATGTGCATTTTGAACCATTTGAAAGTGAGCTAAAGATAGCATCCCCTCTGCCTAATATATATTTTGGTGTCTATTTCCAAAGAACAGGATATCCCTTTCCATAACCATAACGGTTACCCAAATCGGCACATTTAACTTGGATACAATACTTTCAATCCACAGACTGTATTTAAATGTTGTCAGTTTCCCCAGTGATATACTTTAGAGCTATGCTCCATCTCTTCAGTCTGCTTTAATTTTGGACAACTTCTCAGTAGTTTTTGTCTGATTTGACCTTGGCATTTTTGAGAGGTGCAGGTCACTTTATGTTATAGCCGATATATCCATTTGGCACTGGTCATGGGAGTATCTAAATAATAAGAAGCCCTGGTCCCAGGTATAATGGGATAAGCACAAGCCACTCATCTTGCTCACTGGATGTCGCTATAAAACCTGGACATAAGGCACAGGGCAGCTGTGAGGACTCTGAAAAGTGACTCATAGAAGAGGGCTGGAATTTAAAGTGCTGAAACTGGTGGTGATTTTTTTTTTGTCTGTTACTTTTATCCCTCGGCACTCGATACAGATGCAGTTGCAGAAGTACACACAGAACCAAGTAAATAAAATTCCAGCTTTGTTGCCAGAAGACCTAAAAAGGGACTCCAGGGAGCTAGAAAATCCTGGGAGCTCATGGAGAGGGAGGAGTTCAGAGAGTGGCCCACACAGTTGACATGGGTCTGATGAAATACACACAGGGGATGCTAAGAGTGGAACAAGAGCGACTCAGGCCTGGACCAGCCATGGTGGGGCACATACCTGATCAATGTAAAAAACACTGCCAAGGCTTTTGTTTCTTTGAGTTCTTAAAAAATTAATTAATAGACTATTTTTAGAGCAGTTTTAGGTTTTTGGAAAATTGAGTAGATGGTATCAAGTTCCCATATGCTCCTGCACCCCCCACTCCCCTTATTATTACCATCTTGCAATGATGTGGTACATTTGTTATAATTGATGAGCCAATATTGTTACGTTATTATTCATTAAAGTCCACAGTTAAGTCCAGAGTTCACATTAGGGTTCACTCTTGGGTACATCCTATGGGTTTTGACAAATGCATAATGACATGCATCCACCATAGGGTACCATACAGAATACTTTTCACTGCCCTAAAAATCTCCTGTGCTAAGCTCGTGTGGTGGTGTGTGCCTGTGGTCTCAGCTATACTGGAGGCTGCAATGGGAAATCCCTTGAGTTCCATAGTTCAAGCCTGCAGTGAGCTATGATCATGCTTCAGCTTGGGTGACAGAATAAGACCCCCTCTTAAAAAAATAAAAATTAAAAAATTGTCTCTCCTGTACCTATTCATCCCTCCCTCTACTCATCCCCAACAACCCCACCCCAGCTGAACCTCTGACAAACACTAATCTTTTTACTGTCTCCATAGGTTTGCCTTTTCCAGAATGTCATATCATTGAAATCATACAGTATGTAGCCTTTTCAGATTGACTTCTTTCTTTATCAATAAGCGTTTAAGGTTCCTCTATGTCTTTTTCTGTAGCTGGTTAGCTGTTTCTTTTTATTACTAAATAATATTCCATTGTCTGGATGTACTACAGTCTGTTTATCCATTCGTTGTTTGAGGACACCTTGGCTGTATCCAAATTTTGGCAATTATGAATAAAGTTGGCATAAACATTCTCATGTAGTTTTTTGTAGAGACACAAGGTTTCAACTTATCTGGGCAAATATCAAAGAGCCTGTCTGCTGCTTCATAGGGTAACAATATGATTACTTTTGTAAGAAACTGCCAATCTCCCTTCCAAGTCAGCTGAACTGTTTTGCACAGGCTTTGGACTTGGAGTTATGCAAGGGTAAGCTGGAGTCTCTAAGGGGGCATGATAGGGCTGGTTCTGTGAGTTTTGGAAAACTACAAACATGATTCAGCTGCAACAATGGGAAGGAACTGTCACTGCTGGGTGGAAGCGGCCTTGCTGGGGAGATGCTGGCAGGAGGAGGAAGTCCTCAGGAGGAAGTGTCGGGCCCCTCTCCCTCCAGATTTGCGGCCTCGCTCTAGCGTCCCCTTGCCAGGAGCATCTGGCTAAGCCCAATTGCAGTTTGCAGAGTCCTAGTGCTGGCATCATAAGGCAGGATATAGAAAGGTGGGCTTGGAGCCAAGAGAAAATCATTTAATAATGGCATTACTCCCAGCCCCTGCTGGGATAAGTCCCTATCTTATTAAAGCGATAATACAAAGCAGTAGTGAAATCAACAGCACTAGACATGCCACTTTCTGTCTGGATGGACATCGGCATTTCTGTAGGGCAGTAATTTCTGTGATCTAAGATTGCCTCCCTGCTGGACTCAGAAAAGAGGCAACAAAAGTGGGTAAGTTTCTATTTAGTCCTGCCAATCCAGTCTTACTTGAATTGAGACTGAGCCTGGAGAAAGCTAGATTCCTGGAAGCAGCAGTCCTGCAAACCCTGAGCAGCTGAGCACAAACCACAGCCCGTCTAACATTCTCTTTACATTATTGCCTGCCTTTTGTAATGGAGGCGGGCAGAGAATCACGACTCTTCTCTAAAGTTTCAGGAGAGCTCCCCACACCTCAGCCCTTGCCCGAAATTCACAGGTACATGACGGAAGTTTACAAAAACGGAAAAAAAGCAACCATTTGGTTTGAGCTGAATTGAAAAACAAAACAAAACGAAAAAACCCTCAGAGTTTCTTTGGAAAATTATAATCCTTCTCTTTATCTCTCTACAATCACTTTCAGTCAAGCTCACGTTCATCTTTAACCTTTAATCTTCCGAAGTGTTCAAGGATGGACTCTAGTGACCTAGTGTCAATTTGCTGGTCTATCACGCCCCCTGGTGGTCAAAACTATCCAAGGTCTTAATAGGTATTAGACAACTCCATGGCCTTAAGTAAGCATGGAAAAAAGTATGAAGCCAGAATATGACACAACTGACTGAAAAAAACACATGACACCATTTGTAGGGATAAAAATGTGTCTCTGTTTAGCAAAAAAGGCCACACCACAGGCCCTGTCATTCCATTTAAAAAATCAGATTATTCACATATTCTGGTAGTTTTTATTACAGCTTCAACTTCTAGATTCTGTTTTGTGATATTTTGCCATGTCATACAGTTTTGGTTGCCACATAAGTAAGAAGGAAAGCCATTGTGGATTCACTTCTGAATACTGAAGATAAAATAAAGGCTGCATAGGGACCTATACTTTGATATAAAATAAATGTTCTTTATTGTTCAGTAAGCCCTACTTGCTTCCTCCACCTGCCAAGGATAATTTAAAGATAATTAAATAAATTAAAATTCATTGATCTACAGGTTAATAAAGTCCGTTAATAGTCCTACAATTTATAAGAGCTTGAGAGGTAAGCCAAATGATTGATATCCTATGATATAGTATCTTTCTGGAATCATCCTCTGCAAATTTCCACAAGGAGGATTTTCTTTTCTTTTTTAAAAATCACTTTATTGAGGTACAATTAATATGTATAAAGCTATACATATTTAAATGTCTAGACCTCTCAAAGTTTCTTTTCACCCCTATTATTATTATTATAAGAACATGTCACATAAGCTCTACCTTCTTAGAGAATCTTAGGAATGCAATACTGCATCATTAGCTATTGGCACTATCCTGCACCACAGGTCTCCAGAACCTTCTCCTCTTGCCTGACTGAAACTTTCTACCTTTGATCAACACCCCTGCTTCCTCCTGCAGCCCCTGGCAACCACTATTACACCCTTGACTTTTATAGTTTCACTATTTTGGATTCCATGTATAAGTGAGCTCGTGTGATATTTGTCTTTCTGTGCCTGGCTGATTTCATTTAACATAATGTCCTCAGCTCCATCCATGTTGTCACAGATTACAGAATTATCTTCCTTTTTGGAGGTTGAATAATACTCCGTTGTAAGTGTATACCACATTCTCTTTAACCATTTATCACAGATGGGATTTAGGCTCTTTCTACTATACCTTGGCTATTGTGAATAATGGGGTCAAGTATCTCTGTGAGACCCCAAGGGTCCTGGTCTTCCCTCTGTGATGACCCTGCTCTGGGTATTTTACTGGGAGAGCAGAGAAGAGTGGAGTGGAGGATGTTCTTGACTGAGTGTTACCATTGCAGAGGCTAGGAGTTCAAAGAACCAAAATTTAAGTCTCAACTTCAAACCCCAGACCCAGCTTTCACTGATGTGTGGAAATTGGAATATCATTATTCATCTCCCTTTCTTTTCTACACTGTCTAATAAGGACAGTGGCTACCTCATAGGGACATGGCTCCTTGAGGGCAGGAATCTTGTCCGTTTCTAGCTACTGGTCTGCCCCTAGTGCCTGAGAACTGAAACCAGATGGCCTTGGTAAACAATACGGAGAAAACAAGCAAAAATCACATCCAGGAATTTCTCCTGAAATTAAGACTCTGCACCAGTTACATTGTTTCCTTATCAAGACTAACACTAGCTCATTTCACTTCCTTCATCTTGCTGTGCTACCAATCTACAGCTGGTCAGAAACTCTGCCCAAACCCAGTGGCTTCCCACCTTCCAAAATCGACCTTAAAAACTACTACCGCCTTCTCACTAAAACCCAGTAAACATCCCTTCCTGACTTCCCTTTCTGAGACCCTATGCTCAGAGGCTCCCCCCACCACCCCCCGCAAATGCAGCAGGTGAAACAAATTTGGCTTTGCTGGATCAATAGTCTTTTCTGGTGTTTCTGCATGTTCAAGAGTAGACATATCTAACTCACAGTAAGCCCTGGCAAACATTGGTTTCCTTGCCTTCCTAGACCTTTCCTGCAAATGAGTGCCCTTTATTGGACAGGCCACGAGATGACTCTCATGGTGGATCCTGTTGCTGTGACTTACCAGGTTCATGACCTTGGGAAATTTGCCAAACCTCTCCAAGGTTTAGTTTCTTCTCTGTCAAGTGGGGATCAGTAATAGTCCACATCTTACATATTTTCTATAAGGATTAGAAGAGCAAAGTCACATTCTAAATTATGGTTGTTATTCCTCAAAATGAATTTTCTCCTTTGGAGTCTATCTAACCAAGCAGGCTGCAAAGGAAGTGCAGGCATTTCAAGGATCTTTGACTTTCATATTTATCCACGAAATTTTACTCTAAAGAGACATCTAAAGACCCAAATTAAATTCCAGGTTAACTTATAGCCAACCTGGAGACACACAGTTCCCCAAACCTCCACACTGTCCAGGCAGTGAGCACACAGATGGGAATAGATTCAAATAGGTGGAAACACTCTGAAGCCCAAAGATGGGGCAGTGATGGATCTGAAATTCCCCAGAAAGTAAAGCCTCCAGGGTCAATTTACACGACTTGGCCAATAGAACCCTTGATGGTAGCTTTATTTTTGCAAAATGGAGGTTTGAGAAACCATTCCAGAATGTGGACCCATCCATGTCCAAGAGAATGCTAGAGCCTGTGGAGTAGCTGGGTTTGCACTTCCAAACAAGGTCGTGTGGGCCTAGGATGTGTAGCCTTTTCTACAATGAGCTTTGTGCATTAGAGTTCTGGCGCCTCTGTCCTTATTCCAGAAAGCACAGCTTATTCACAACTGGTCAGAAAGGCCTGGCCCCCAGAACTCTTGGCTTGAGGTTGTGACGTCTAAGTTTAATGTAAGCTCTAAGAACCAACTGCCAAGTTGAAAGTTGGAGAATTCAATGGAAACTGGCAGAGCATCTGGAGACTTTACCTGAGGTTCCACAGTCTCAGCGGGACCAACCTAATCCTTATATTCTCTCCTAGGAACTGCAAGGTCGAGCTCAGAAATATCTTTTCCCACTCAAACCCACCCAACAAGAGAGCTGTACCTGACCGCCAGGTTCTGGGGGTTTCCCAGAAGGCTATTAAACAATTTAAGAAGTAAAAATTAAAAAATAAATAAATAAAGGAAGAAAAAAATACAGGGAGGAAGGACAAAGGAGAAAGAGAGAGAGAAGGAGGAAGGAAAGGAAGGGAAACAGAAAAAAAGAAGGAAGGAAAGAAAAAATGAAAGGAGGGAGGAAGGGAGGGACAGTGAGAGAGAGGGAGGGAGGGAGGAAGCTGGGGACTATCTAGAGTCCCTGTTAGTAGTATTTGATTCTTACAGCAAGCTGGCAGTTGGTAGAAAGGACACTTTTGCAATAGAACCTCTGCTAAAGACAGATTTGTTAGTAGAGGTGAAAAGTCTCCCAAAAGCCCCTTTCCCATAGACCCATTCAGTGAATCTGGCATAGAGAATTTCAGATTCCCCATGAAACCCAAAAGCAATTATCTGAGATTAGCAGGAGATCAGAAACAGCTTACCTCAAGTATTGTTTTCTAAACCCAGAGGGCTGGAGAAATTATTATCTGGTAAGAATTCTAAAAACTCTGAAACTGGTAACATTTGTTCAGACTGGAGGGAGAAATATAAGACCATGACGGGACAGACATACCATTGACAGCAGAACATGGTTGGAATGGACTTTTCTGAGATCTGTTTTCATTTCTGAAAAGTGCACGAGGACCCCAATGAGAGCTCCATCTTAGCTCTTGGATAACTTATCAGCACCAGGTGGATGAGAGAAAGGTTTGTTGAAGCTCAATACCAAACAATTGAGTCTGGAAACAGCTCAGAGATGTCTGCTTACATCACATGGTCATGCTTCAGATATTTCAGAAAGACTGTGCTGTTGGAAGGAGAGCACACAGTCTTTTTTTTTTTTTTTTTTTTTTTTTTTGAGACTGACTCTCACTGTTTTGCCCAGGTTGGAATGCAGTGGCACAATCTCGGCTCACTGCAACCTCCATCTCTCGGGTTCAAGGGATTCTCCTGCCTCAGCCTCCAGAGTACCTGGGATTACAGGTGCCCACCACCATGCCCGGTTAATTTTTGTATTTTTAGTAAAGACAGGGTTTCACTGTGGTGGCCAGGCTGGTCTTGAACTCCTGACCAAATAATTCACCTGCCTTGGCTTCCCAAAGTGCTGGGATTACATGTGTGAACCACTGCGCCTGGCCCCACACAGTCTTTTAAAGTAAACTAACTCAAGCCTCTGAAAGATAGCAAAGGGACAGTAAGTATTGGGCTAGATGTGAAATTATTCATTTAATTATGATCAATTCCTTTAATTTAAATATCATCACATGTATATTTTATGAGATAAGATGAGATTTGCAAGTGAAAGTCTATAAAAATGGTAAAGAGCTGTGAAGAATTAAGGTCATGAAGGTTCTAAATGTTTTCCAGGCCACCGACGACATGAATAGTTTACTTATAACCACTGACATGGTACTTCTGGTGAAATTAGGACCACTCAGAGTGTTCTTTCATTTCAGACCAGGCATCACTTGGTTTAGATATTGGACTCCTGACAGCCCTAGTGTGGTATGAAATGCCTGGTGACTGGTGCACTCTTACAGTGTGCTTCTTTCAGAGGCAGCAAGGTGGTGGTCCCCTGGCCCTCAGCTGATTCTCCAGACCAGGCAGGGGACTGACTTCAAGCCAGTCCTCTGAATTCCCCAACCTGAATGGAAATAACATTGAAATCTAATTCCTAGACTGGCTTTCCTGGCTAGAAGGATCTCACCTGAAAATCTCTTGTATCTTAATAACAAAATATCAGATCACTTTTATTATTGTATTTACAGAAATTACAGATTTGGGCAGACGTTTATCATATTTGGCGTAAGCTGGCAATTGAGCTGTTGTGGGTTGGTTTTGAAGTAGGCTCTAACACAGATGTTGTTCTATGGAGCCCCCACGTGGACACGTATAGGTATAACCGCTCTGCAGCGCACCCTCATCTTAAGGAAAAAGGTCCAGTCTGTGTCTGAGGGTGTCACCGTAGCCATTAGGAGGAACATGCACTGTGCTGTGATGGAAAGGATTGCCATTCTTAAAAGCCAGACCTCACGGAATCAGAGTTAACACTGACAGGTGAAAAAAAAATGGGCTGAACCTAGGTGAAACGGGCATTTTCAGCCACACATTCGTGTAGGATTGAATATGCTCTTCTGCAGCCGATTCCTCGCACAGTCCGACATTTCCCACTGGCCGCGTTCTGACGGGCGCACCTGCGTTCTCACCGTGACCAACCTGTTTGCATCGTGGAGTAGATGATCTGTTCCTTGAGCAGACCTTTTCCTAGAACGTAGCAATCTCTCTAGAGTCAAAAGTAAGTTCTGCACGTGCTCACTTCATCCAGTGCACATTTGATCTTCCGAACAACAGCATTAAACAGCATTTGCTGTTTTGTAAGATTTTTGGAAGATAATTCAATACTCTAAATCAATCAGGGGTTGGCAAAATACAGAGAGTAAATATTTTAGGCTTGTAGGTCAAGAGGGAAAATTCCAGCATATTATCTAGGTACTTATATAACCATTTCAAATGTAACCATTCAAAAGCACCATTTGAGTTTCCAGGCCATCAGGAAAGAGGTGGCTGGCTTGATCTGGGCTGTGGGTCCTAGTTTTCTAACTTGTGACCTACAATATGATTTATTATGCAGGTTACTGTATAAAGTGTTGTAACTAAATGTTTTTGCAAATATGGCAGCTCTTTTGTTTTCAAAACAGTCCATCCTCACAGTTGGCAAACACAGTGGTTGTCCTTTACCCCACAAACCAGAGTTTGGCCTCTTGGGCCACAGGAAGGGTTCTTGTATCAGCCTTGCCTATTTCCTGAGCACCTGCTGTGCCCTAGCCAAGCCAGATGTCTACGTCCCATCTCTGAAAGATATGACCCTCCAACTGGTAAAGCGAGAGGACTCACCTGAGGAGATGATGAACAAGAAGATGTTAGTCCAGACTGAGCAGAGGCTTGTAGTGGGCTGGTCTATCCACCTAAGATGCCACGACACAGAGGACAGGAATTATATTTGGCCAACTTTGGCCACAAATACTTGCACTCATGTATTCACGAGTTAATAGTGATGGAGAATCGACTTTGTGCTCGTACTGTGCTAGGTGCCGGGATAGAGAGGTGAGCAAGGCAGAGAAAGAACTGGATACCACACAGTCTACATTTACATAGGGCAAAACCAACAACACACAAGTGGACACAACTTCAAGATGATTTCAAATCGTGATGTGCACTGGAAGAAAGTAAAATGGGGTGATGTGACAGTGTCACTGGAACGGGGGGGTGAGGCTGGAATTTTAAAAGAAGCAGGTTATGAGAAAGAGCAGGAACACTGAACAGTAGAGCAGCTGCAAAGGCCCTGAGGTGAGTTAGGGGGATTTGCATCAGGAAGCCTTCTCAAGAGCAGGATGTGTGGTGGAGGTGGAGGCATGGGATGAGAAGGGACTGAGAAATGCTGCCTGGAGAGTGAAGTCTTCTAAATCCTGGGAAGTGGTGTGAGCAAAGGCACTGGATTCGGGAGCAGTAGTAATGTGGGAAACAGTCAACAGACCAGGCTGGCAGGCACCAGTGTTTGGAAATGTAGGAGTGTGGGGTAACAAGCAAGAATGGAGGGCTGGCGCAGAGGAGAGCGGTGGGCCACAGCCGAGAGCTCAGACTCTGTCCTGGAGGTGATAGAAAACCAGCCAGGGGGCTGTCCAGCAGTGATTCTGGCAGATTCACTGTTCAGGATGGGTTGAAAGGGAAGGAAAATGGAAGCTTTTTTTAAAACGATTTTGTGATCTCCAAATTTAATCAAAGCTCTGGGTCTGGGAAGGCAAAGCATCAACAATTCCCTGAGGCATTTTGGGCACCTTGGCATGGATGGACTCTCCACTGCTCTGCACTGGGGAAGACAACTGTTGTGACTGACTCTGCCACCCTGGGTCCAGAAGCTTGGTTTTGACTCTCTGGAGATGAAACTCCAACATGTGGCTCAGAAAACTCCAAGGACAAAGGGTCCACAATTATATCTATACGTATTTCCAGATCCGGTAGAAGGAAAAGAGAGAGAAAAAAGAAGGACGGAGAGAGCTGCCCACATGAGGCCGCTGGGTTGGGACCCAGCATCTTAGGCTCCAGCCTTGGCTTTAGGACTTGCTATGCTGTGGAACCTCTGAGTAAGTGACTTAACCCCTCTGGGCCTTGGTTCCCTCTCCCCCTAGGCTCTTCCAACCCTGATTCCTAGAATATAGAGCAAGGATTGGTGTTGATGCGTATCCACTGAAATTACCTTGGGAGCTTAAAAAAAATACCAGTTCCTGGCTTCACCCTAGAAGAGCTGAACCAAAGCCTCTGGGGGAGGGGTCCTGCATTTTCCACTGTAAAGCTGATGATGCTAATTCACAGAGAAGGTTGAGGGCCATGAGGCAAATGGGCCAGGGGATAACCAGCATCCTGGGTGCCTGAGGGAGCATCAATGTCTAGACCAAGTTGGAGAATACACAGCGCTCATCTCTGCTCCCTCTGATGGCTGCAAAAGAGACCTCTTGAGGTGGGACTGGTAGTGCTGTAAATTCATTTCATTATTATTTTTGTCATTAAAATGTAAATGGGTTTATTTATTTGTACATTATATGATATTAAACAGAGAGCCTGAGGGCCCTAAAGTGTATCATTTCTTTGCCTAACCCCACTGCTTCCTGCAGCCCATGCCCTGGAGGCTTAGGCAGGGGAGCCGGTGAGACTGTCCAGCCACACCTGCCTCTGCACGGAGGATAGGGCCTCAGACCTCGCATCAGGGGCTCATCTGGTGCCCAGAGGAGCAGGTCTAACTGGGATAAAGGTTAACTTTAATGTATTGTCTCTGCATCTGAGAAAAACCCTAATAGGGCTGTAGTTACAGTCTTAGAAAATTCTGTGTGCTGCAAATCTGCTCAAGGAGGAAGGTCACAGTGGGAAGGTTCTCCAGAGTTCACGGAAGGCGGCAGATTCGGGCATTTTGAGGGGTGTGTGAGAACAGTTTCTTCCTGCTCCAGCAGTGGTGTCCCTTGCCTCCGTACCTTGCTCTCATTCCTGACTACTTGTGCTTTGCTGGTTCTCTGTGTCTCACTCCTCCTCTTATGTGAGCTTAGGAGCCTGGTTTACCACCAAGGAAGGACCAAAAGAAGGAAGCTCAAGAAAAACCACTTCAGCTCCACTGAAGAGAGAGTGCTGGCTGGGCCTGAGGCCACACAGGACAGTAGAAGATCCCTACCTATCTATTGATCTTTGTTTCATGACATGTGACATCTTACTTGATTTGAGTTCCATCCCTGACCAGTTCAACCTTAGCTGGGGTGATTTTTTCCTTCTAGGTTGCCTTCTGAAACACCCTGTGCAAATAGGAGTTAGCAGAGAAGCAGAATTACTGCAGGCAGGGGGAATGGCTTCAGGGATGGGGGCAAGTCAAAGCAGCCTGGGGCTGGTGGCAGTATTTGGCCAGACTGCACAAACAAGTGGAGGGCAACCACACCAAGCCCAGGGAGGCTGCCCACAACGCAGGACCCAAGCAGAACAGGAGGCCCCATCTCAGCTTCCAGCATGTCAACAGCTGTTACTTGAGGCTGGCACATAGGATGCTGTTACATGCTAGAACTAGCAGATAATCCAGATGAGCTTTTTTGGTTTTGTTCTGTTATATTTTGGGTTGATAAATAATAACTCTATATATTTATGGGGTACAATATAATGTTTTAATATGTGTATACATTTGGGGATGATGAAATCAGGTTAATTAACCTATCTATCATCCTAAATATTTTATTCTTTCTTTGTGGTGAGAACATTTAAAATCCTGGAAGATGGGATTTTACTCCTGTCTAACTGAGAGTTGTACTCTTTGACCAACATCTCCCCTCCTCCTGTCTACCCTCTTCCCCAGCCCCTGGTAAGCACCAGTCTACTCTCTATTTTTGTGAGTTTGACTTTTTAAGATTCCATATATACATGAAATTATATGATATTTCTTGTATATAACCCCAAAAGCACAAGCAACAAAAGCAAAAATGGACAAATGGGATTGCATCAAACCAGAAAGCTTCTACATAACAAAGGAAACAATCAGAAGAGTGAAGAGAAAACCCACAGATTGGAAGAAAATATTTGCAAATCATACATGAGGTAAGAGGTTAATGCCCCAAATGTACAAGGAACTCATTCTACTCAATAACAAGAGAACAAATAACCTTATTTAAAAGTGAGATAAGATCATGCCACTGCACTCTAGCCTGAATGACAGAGCAAGACTCCATCTTAAAAAAAAAAAAAGAGGAAAGATAACACATATTGGTGAGGATATAGAGAAAACGGAATTCTTGAATGTTGCTGGTGGGATTGTAGATTAGTATAGCCATTATGGACATCAGTAGGGAAGTTCCTCAAAAAGCTAAAAATGGAATTACCATAAGATCCAGCAATCCCACTTCTGGGTTCTATCCAAAGGAAATGAAATCAGTTTCTCCAAGAGATGTCTGCATTCCCATGTTCATTGCATCACTATACACAATAGCAAGATACAGAAACAGCTGAAGTTCCCACATCAGTGGAGGAATGAATTTAACAAAAGGGTGTCTATACACAATAGAATACTACTCAGCCTCAAAAAAAGTGGAAATTCTGTCATTTGTGACAACGTGGATAAACCTAGGGAACATTACACTAAGTAAAATAAGCCAGGCACAGAGACAAATACCACAGATTGGTTTTTGTCACCTAGAGTCAAACCACAGTAAAGTGAGAAGAGAAGAGGTCTGAGAGTAAATGGTGTGATTCAGGTTAATCAGACCAACTGCTGCAGGGCTGTATTCATCTGTTCTCATACTGCTAATAAAGACATACCTGAGACAGGGTAATTTACGAAGGAAAGAGGTTTAATGCACTCACAGTTTCACATGGCTGGTGGGGGGCTTCATAATCACGGTGAATAGACAAAGGAAGAGCAAAGGGACGTCTTACATGGTGAGAGAAAAGAGAGCTTGTGTGGGGGAACTCCCACTTATGAAACCATCAGATCTTGTGAGACTTATTCGCTACCATGAGAATAGTGTGGGGAAACTACCCCCATGCTTCAATTATCTCGACCTGGCCCCGCCTTTGACACGTGGGGATTATGACAATTCAAGGTGAGATTTGGGTGGGGACACAGCCAAACTGTATCAAGGGCTATGGCAAGGTTTAAGGAGATGAGAGATATAGTTCATCTGGAGGGGGAATTGCATGATGACAATGCTCTACCCTTGTCCATTTCCTGCTCTCAGATTTATACTTCCATCGTTTGTGGGGTTTGGTCAGGTGCCCAGCACTATTCTGATTGCGGAGACTCAGGCAAACTCAGTTCTCTTTGCCTTCTGGGGGCTCATGGTCAGTGCAATGGTCAGGCAAGTGAATTAAAATTAATCTACCTATTCAATTTGGCTGACTTTTCAAGGCTCAGTTTAAGTCAGCTTCACCCACAAAGTTGACTGTGATTCCTCATCCTCTTTGTAGATTTCTTGAGCTCTCAGCTGAATGTGCCCCAAAATCACATCCAGTTGGATCCCAGGCAGACCTCATAAACCCAAATTCTTTGTAGCCTACAGATTTAAAAAATTGATTAGTTTACCCTCGTGATCCTCTGCCAAAAATAAAGTTTATTTGAGGTGGCTTCTAAAACATTCCCACTATAATAAGGTAAAAATAAAGAGGAAGAAATCTGGACAAAGAAGGAAAGATGGAAAGAGACTGGGGAGGGCAGTCCAAGGTGGAATCATGTGAGGTGAGACACCCCATGCTCCCGAATTATTAAATCCACTAAGATGAGCTGCTGGATCAATGTAGCCTTTCTAGTGTGTCCCTTACTCCCAAGAAACACTCTATCCAGAAAAGCAAGGAACCTGTTGGTCAATCCACCTCAAACTTCATATATACATATATATATATATTTTTTGAGTCTTAGTCTGTCTCCCAGGCTGGAGTGCAGTGGCACGAATCTCAGCTCACTGCAACCCCTGCCTCCCAGGTTCAAGTGATTTGCCTGCCTCAGGCTCCCAAGTAGTTGGGACTACAGACACTCACCACAATGCCTGGCTAATTTTTGTATTTTTAGTAGAGACACAGTTTTGCTATGTTGGCCAGGCTCCTCAAACTCCTGCCTTCAGGTGGTCCACCCACCTCGGCCTCCCAAAGTGCTGGGATTACAGGCATGAGCCACCACACCCAGCCTTCATTGACAAAACTTCACTCTTTCACATCCATGCACATGTTCTACATGTTCTATTTTTTTAAATTTCTCCTAAAGACCCTCACCCATTTCTACTTATTGAAATCTTGCCTTCATTTTAAAGCCCAGTTTAAGTGAACTTCACCCACAAAGTTGACCCACATCCTCATCCTTCTAAATTTCTTGAGCTCTTAGCTGCCAGTACCCTCAAATCACATCCAGTCCATCTGGGTCCCACTCACACCAACTGAACCCAGTCTCCCGGGGTAGGCTCTGGAGTCTGCAGAGTAATTCACACGGTGATTTTGATGAGCTGCCAGGGTTAGAAACCTCAGGGCTAGCCCATATCCTCATTTTAGGTACGAAGAGATAGAAGCTCAGGGAACTGAGGGTTCCATGGCAATAATGGTGGAGGCAGGAATTGACAGCAGGAGCCTAATCCACAATTTGGTGCCCTTTCTACCTCGCCAGGCATACCAATATCAATGCCAAGTCAGTTACTGCCATCACAATACCAAAAGAACTATACCAAAAGCTTACAGAGGCATAGAACATTTAAGGCACTCATGAATTTTGCAAGATCTCAGTAGAATTGAAAATAATAATGACAATGTTATGGACCAATATGACCTAATACTGGAGATAATATAATATACAATAAGATCAAAGAATTCTAAGAACAGAATGGAACAACCACAAAAAAAGATAAAGTCCAGGAACATCTTCAAGGTAGGTATAATCATCCACCAGCCAGTCTCCATCTTTGATAAGCCAGGGTGGAGATATAATTACGTGCAGAAGAAAGGATCTGGGCCATGCATAAGTAGAATCAGCCTGGTGGTAGAAATGGGTAGAACAGGGCTTCCTTTGAAATGGAGTAATTTATGTTTTCAGTTTATTTATCGTGATTTAAATGTAGTCCTGTTGCAAGAAATACTTCATTTTTAAAAAATAGTTTAAGATTCCCTTGACCTCAGGTAAGGGTTTCTCATAGAAAAATACTGCACATTCTGTTTTATTCATATGAAGCAACTGCAAACTTCCCAAGTGTTTCCAATTTATCTGGGACTTTTTCGGAAAGAAAACTTAATTGACTGAAGGGCAAGTTAGTGCATGAACCTCTCTATAGACTCCAGTGGGCCACATGGCTTTGCATGTTACACAGCAGCCAACCAAGCCTGGCTTCCAATGTCCATGTAGAGGGATTAGTGTTCCCCCACACTGTGATATATGTGGAAAGATGAAAATATACATTTACTCAGCTCTTCCTTGTCAGACACTTATATATAAGTGACTTTTGTTCACACACACATTCACTCACTTATCCATCATTAGTTTATAAAACAATTTTTTTTGAGAATCTATGATGTAGAAGCATTGTGTGAAAATAGTACAGGCAAGACCCCCATCCCCACATTTCTTATAAACTTACAGTAATAATGATTTACCATTCCTCTGCTAAGTATTACCAGGAGCAGTGCAGGGTGTGGCCCAGTACAGGGATCAGGGGAGACTGCATGGAGGGGAGGGATTTGCAGTAACCTGAAAGATGGACAGAATTAACTGGGTGGAGAGTAGAGTGGGTGCTGTTGGTTTGCAAGAGCACTCCTAAGGAACAGTGATGATGGTCTCTTCAGGAACCCTGCTCCTGCCATCTGGTTTCCCCATGAGAACCATGTTTCTATGACCATCTTGGCCACTGAGTGATAATCTTAGGAATTCTAGGGGCTAGAAGGGAACTGTTCCCAACTATATACCTCATTTTTCCCATTTAGAATCTTGCTATCATAGCTACGCACATCAAGAGACTTCCAGTTTCTTGGATGGAATGCTTTGAATTGATTTACTTGCTTGTGGAAAGGTGGTATAGAGAACAACTTAATATTTCTGAACTAGACAAGATTCCATTTGTTATAGTCTGTCCTTACATGTTGTGTAATTGTAGCACTAAATGGCCTGACTTTTAAAGTTTTACGGAGGAGTGGGAAAGTATCACTAGGATAATTAACACCACCTGTTTACTCAGGCGTTATATTAACAGGCAGCTGTTAGCCTCCAAAGAACATGAAGGTATCTGATTAACTTAGGCATTGGCCAAACCTCCTAGGACAGATTTGGGAAATTCAGTTGTAGACAACTGGCTCTGAGAATAACTGATTACCTGTAGACCTATTTGGAATAATCTTTCTTGGTGTGATATCCTAAGGATCCAGACAAGACTTGGTAAATTTGGGTGCCATCAAAGTTACAAAATCAATGAATCCAAATTTTGTGAGGCTTATAATCTGCCTAATGCTTCCATACAGTTCCCCTTGTGGGTAGAGTCCATGAAGCAGAGTCTACATTATCTATGTTTGCCTGGGCCCAAGTGCCAGTGTGGATGTGGGTGACTTTGAGATTTATGTGTCTGTGAGCTGACTAAATGTGGGAAGAGGCAGGATCAAGGTGTTGAACGCGGGGGCCCCCATCACTATTACTTAGGAGTAGGTGCTCTCACAAATGAACGCTGTCCACTCCACAGCACTCTAAGGCCATACCTGACCAATTTCTGGTCCATCAAGATTTCAGGACTTGATGAACGCTTTAGAATCCCCTCTTTTTAATTCAGGTGGCTGATAGATTCTCTAGCTTCAAGAGAAGTCCAATTTCCAGTTGGTTAACTTGAGATAGAAAAGTGTGTTATTCCAACCTTACCCCAAGGCCCTGAACACACAAGTCCTTCTTTCTCCTTTCTGAATCATAAATGTGCTCCACACCCTCAATTCCCGTATGAGAGATCCATGACTGTGCAGTCACCCATAACATAATCTTGTACCAAATCCACAGCTGTTTTTGTTCTTGGCAAAACTAAGGCCTGTTTGAGTACGATGTAAGTCATAGCTGGTCCCTGCATTCTTTTTGTTTCACTTTGAAGATGTTGGCCTGATAGCAACTCCCACCCCAAGATGCCAGTTGGAAATATAAGAAATAAGGCTACTTCATCCACACACCAAAACAAAGGAGGCAAATGAAATTTCAAATTAAAACAGGAAAGGCAAAACTTTTTTTCATGGTTCTAAATAATGAGCATTTTGACACTTTTTACACTCATCTTTAATACATTTTTTAAAAAACTATTCAAATGTTAAAAAGTTTTAACAATTATTATAGGCACAACAATAAATGAATACATTCCTAACAAGATGAAAATGTTCTGTCCTAGGGCAGCCTGGGAATGTAAGATTGTGTTGATTGTGCTTCATCCCAGCTGCGGGAGTCACTGTGCTTGATAAATGGGATGCCAAGATAGAGGAGATGCTTATGTACATTTTGAATTTGTTGTCTGAAAATATTACTCAAAGAAATTCTGTAAGATGAAAACAAAAATCCATTATATTGAATGTCTTCACTCAAACCACATTTTGCAAAATCGCTACTTAAATTACGTAGATTTGCAAAATTTGAATAACGATGATCAAAAAGTACAACGCTGGATTCATTTTACTCATTTTTCTTTCAAGTATTTTTGTATAGTTTCTTTTCTTTTCTTTTCATCTTTTTTAGAGTTTTCAATGCTTAACTGTATAGCAGTATTCCTAGACCTTAGAGAATAAAGTTCTTTGCCATATACTTTATTTTCACTGTTACTTTGAAGAGTTTGAAAATTGCTTTGAGTTT
Source organism: Hylobates moloch (assembly GCF_009828535.3). Taxonomy (NCBI): domain Eukaryota; kingdom Metazoa; phylum Chordata; class Mammalia; order Primates; family Hylobatidae; genus Hylobates; species Hylobates moloch. Next base: position 39,002,046 of record NW_026652296.1, read on the forward strand.
AAATAAAAAAATCTAAGCTTTGCCATCGGTATTTTGTTTTCCCTTGGGGGAAAATGCAGTTGGCTTGGCTCAGTTCTGACAAGATAGTGAAAGCCATTCTAATTTTTATTTAAGAAAAAGCAATTTTCATAAATGGTGTACCACTAATGGATCATGATCATCTATAAGCCCCACGGCAAATTACTCTTAATCCAGTTTGCTGTGTTTCCTTACCTGAGGGAAATAATACCCACCCTTCCTCTGGGCTGGCATACTGCTCACAGAGACTTCTTCAATATATATTAATCCCATCATTTATCTTTGTCAACTGAGAACAAAAATAATTTGTAGAAGAGTAAACAGAACCACAGAGAAAAAGGGAGCTCGGCATTATTAAACAGCGGAAAGCAGGTGCTCAAAAGCCAAGCTTATTTTTATTGCAAAACTTGAGTAATTCTCCTTCTGCATCTGTGCATAGTAAATAAGAGTGAGGGAAAAATCTAATATTTTAGAGGAAACTGAAATCACTTCAGCAGAGGAATGAGGGCAGGCACTGGCATTGTGGCTGGCTTTTTGAAGTCAACCTGAAAATAGGAGATTAACGGCTTTCAAAGGGCAGGAAGGAAAATAGAAGTGGTGAGAGTCAAAGGAAATTTTCATTTGATCTGAAAAATGCAAAATAATAAAACAAACTTCTGATATTCATTTTTCAGGACCAGACCCGGGTCTTGGCTGCATCTTTTCTCTTACCTACAAACTTTCATGATTATTAGAACTGCCAGCACTAACACTTGTATTAATTAGTATTAAATTTAAAAGTACTCATATTATTAATGTTACTAAGGTTACTAATAATTACTAATTACTTTCTGTTAGAGTCGCCATGTGCCATACACTTTTGAATGCATTTTGATTGCCCCCACAGTATTGTACAGGCAAGTAGAAGGAGGAATTGAGAAGGTAAGTGAAGGTCAGAGAAGTTAAATGACCCTTTGCATGGTTAAAATTGACACTCAGCCTTTATGAGTACATGCTATGTGTCAGATACTGAGCTACCAAACCTTCTGAGAAGTTATACCACGTATTCTCACTTTACAGATAAGGAAACAGAGGGTTGGAAAGGTTTAAAACATACCCAATTTCCCAAAATAATTCAGCTGAGACAGAATTCTAAATCCAGGTGTCTCATCAACTTCTCACTATTCCAGAAGTTCACTGTGAAGTTGGTAGTGATCTTCAAACCAAAATTCTTTGGGTTGCAAAATCCATTTCTTTCAACTAGTCTGTGGTGTCTTATTTAGGAAATTACAAAACCAAACAAACACTCCTGATTATTTAAAAAAAAAACAAGGTCAACTCAACTCAGTGCTATGGCCAAGCATATCTTGGGAAACTAATATCTTACTCCCCTCACCCAGCATTACTTCCATCCTTTACCCTCATATCTCTTAGTTTTTGTTTAAATTGTGGTTTGTGCCTAAGTTGGCAGTGGTCTCTACTAGCAATGAATCCCAGCTGACCTCCAGGAAGTTTCAACTAGGAGATGAAGAGTGTCATCAAGAAATGAAGAGCTTGTACTTAGCAACCTTCTGGTCATGGAGAGTGAAAAAATAGGTCACTAATGCCTTTTGGCAGAAATAGAATATCTTAGCTGCAATGAAAATGAGCAGGGAGCACTACACAACTAGCTAAAAGTGGGGGATCTTGTTTTAAGACAAATAAAACTGAACTAGAAGAATAGAAAACTTTTTGTTTTTCAGTTATTCTCTGCAGGGTTAGGTTGTATGATGGAGACTCAGGCACATTCCTATATTGGTAATATATTTAGTCATTAATTTGTTTACTTAAAAACTGTTTATTGAGAATGAATAACTGCAAGAAACCAAGTGAAATAAAACTAGATCTTCCTCTCAAGGGACTTAGAGTTTATTTTGTTTTATGTCTAATCAACACAAGCCATGCAACTCACCCATAAAATTAGGTGTGCACACACAACTGGTCTATGTCTCTCGTCAATCAAGTTCAAGCGACAAATCAGTATGTGATGACGACTGTGCAGCATGCTTGCTAACATCGGTGATAAAAAGCAGGGGAAGGAGGCCTTCCTTGGGGTGTCAGGCTTTGTGAGCAATTGTTTGATACTCTAATTGAAAGAAATTAAGCAAATACTACAACCGATCTCTGTGGGAAAAGTTTTTTCATTTTTAATTTTCAAGATCAGCAATACAAATGATACAGCCCATCTGACCTTGAATATCTGCACCATCAGGTATCCTCCCTCAGCATATCCTGTTCATCCATCACATGTAATTCAGAATATCTCAGGAAGTCTCCAAATATGTGCTTTTAACAACATGCAATATTTGTAAAATGCAATCTTCATTCCTAAGGTAAGCCAAGGAAAGATAGTAATCCCGCATGAGTTTTACAATGGCTGATATGCACTAATGGAAGTTCCCTCTGCTTGATGCCCTGGAGGGCTTTCTACTCAGGTGTAGGGTAGCAAGCCTGATTCAGAATGGAGTGGGATCTGGGCAATTGCAATGAACATTACGGTTGATATTAGGAAACTTTGTAATGGGAGTACAGGTATGGAAGTTGATTTTCTTATACTTCCCTTGAAGGAGTATCTGTGGGAAAATGTTTACATTCCTCTAGGGGCCTGAGTACCCCAGTTTGAAAATCACTGATCTAGAATACATAGCCTCATTTTTCCATGGTTTGTGCTTCAAAAAAAGCAGTGTCTCTTATTGCTATATACTGGGGACTCAGGACAAGGAATATGGAAAGAGAGTAAAGAGAGGAGCAAAAGCTAAGATGGGAAAGGCCAAAGACAAACTTTGACTGCCGTACCTATGCTTGCCCATTTGTTAATCTGATATTTGAAATAGTCATTTCTGGCCGGGCGCGGTGGCTCACGCTTGTAATCCCAGCACTTTGGGAGGCCGAGGCGGGAGGATCAAGAGGTCAGGAGATTGAGACCACGGTGAAACCCTGTCTCTACTAAAAATACAAAAAAATATTAGCCGGGCGTGGTGGCGGGCGCCTGTAGTCCCAGCTACTCGGAGAGGCTGAGGCAGGAGAATGGCGTGAACCCGGGAGGCGGAGCTTGCAGTGAGCCGAGATTGTGCCACTGCACTCCAGCCTGGGCGACAGAGCGAGACTCCGTCTCAAAAAAAAAAAAAAAAGGAAAGAAAGAAATAGTCATTTCTATGAATATTGTTGAGCTATGCAAATGTACAATGATAACCAGCAGCTCCATACCCCCTGGCACACACACTGCATTATGAAGACTCAGGGCAAGGATGCTTGATGGCAGGTGAATTGTCCTTGACATGTGGCCACTATCTGCAGATCTGGTCACATCTTGCAATTCTGCTACTAGGGCTGGCTAAACACATAGCCAAGGGCCTTACCCAAAGCATTCTGATTATAAATGTCCATTGAATGACTCACCATTTCTCATCTTTGGGGCTTTGTGATCACCTCCACATCTGAACTCTAATATTATTATAGAATTGCTACCTTAAAAGATCTTCCAGTTTTTGAACTCTTACTCTGTGCCTGGTTCTGCCAAGTTCTTCACAGAAATAATTCATGGATCTTCAGAACAACACCTTATGACAATTCTTGCTGTTTCCTTTATGCAGATGAGGAAACTGCTGCATAGAGAGTTTAGTCAGCTTATTCCAGATGACACAGTGAGTGGCTGTGAGCTCAAATCCAGACATGTCTGATGGCATGTCTTGTGCAAAGTAGGATATAAGCCAATAAATATTTTTGAATGATTTAATAATAAATTTTTAGAGACTCTACTCTTAGTTCTAATCCTCATTAGTCTTGACACTCAATTAGACAGAAATTGTGATTGTTGCTGTACGCTTGTCAGCAGATGCCATCTAGACCTTGTCAGAAATCCCATTTTTCATGCTTTCATTTAATTGTTTAGTTCCAAAGAATTCTTACCACTTACTGGGCTCCAGGCTCTGTTCTGGCATCAGGGCGAGAGCAGGGAACAAAGCAGACACTGCCCTGCCCAGTGTTAAGTATATTTTAATGGAGTGTTATTGATAGTATAATATCATTAAAAATAAAGTTTATTGGAGAAAGATACAAGGCTTTGTGCGATTCTAATTGGAGGTCAAAATACCATAAAATATCTGAGTTTGACTTTAGAATTTGATTATGCAACTAAACAGAGCAAGAAAGATTTTATGTTAGGGAAGGAGAAGGAGAACTCTATGGACTGAGATTGCTTTTGGACAAACGCCATATGTTGCTTGATGCTGTAACAGCCCAGACTTATGAACTTTTGGTATTTTATCTTAGTAGAACACCTCTATTTTCTCAAGATGGAAATTTAAAACATTTGAAAAATATTGCAGTGAGCATAGGTCTACCCACCTCCTGTGCTACATTAACATTTGAATATACTTACTTGCTTTAGCACACATCCATCCCTCTATTTATCTATCAGTCCATCTTATTTTTTGGATACATTTAAAGTTAAATTGTAGATGTTAATGCCCTTCACTCCTAAACTCTTCAGCAATCATATCATTAACCAGAGCTCATTTGTTTACAGTTTTCCTTTCTCTCCTCCTCTTTTGTTCTCCTGCTCTCCCTCCTCCTTTTCCTCTTTCTCTTCATTCTTCTCTTTCTTCTTTGAGGTAAAATTCATGAAGAGTAAAAAGCACACATCCGGGCTGGGTGTGGTGGCTCACGCCTGTAATCCCAGCACTTTGGGAGGCCGAGGCAGGCAGATCACGAGGTCAGGAGATTGAGAATATCCTGGCTAACACAGTGAAACCCCGTCTCTACTAAAAATACAAAAAATTAGCCAGACGTGGTGGCAGGTGCCTGTAGTCCCAGCTACTCTGGATGCTGAGGCAGGAGAATGGCGTGAACCCGCGAGGCACAGCTTGCAGTGAGCTGAGACCGTGCCACGCCACTGCACTCCAGCCTGGGCAACAGAGCGAGACTCCATCTCAAAAAAAAAAAAAAACAAAAAAAAGCACACATCCTCAGTAGACCACTCATGAAGTATACCCCGAGAACACATTTACTTATTTAGGCCCATCCCAATTCTGGGTCTAATAAAATTGTGCAAATCCAGTGAGAGAGCCCTCACCAGAAACCATCCCTGCCTGCACATCGAGACTTCCAACCATCAGAGCTGTGAGAAATAAATATCTGTTGTTTAAGCCACCAAGCCCATGTTATTTTGTTATGGCAGCCTGAGTAGACTCATACTGCCTGCCCCATCAATCTTTCCTTACTTCTTTACTTTATGGCTCAAAGTGAAGTTCCAGGCTCATTTTGATCTTTCCTTCCCCAACCACTTCCCTAAAGATCTCTGATTCCTTTTAAAGGAGAATGGTATTTAGTAACTGAGATCTATAAGCTAGTGTACTTATTATTATTTGGGATTCCTTTCCTCAAGGCCCTCTCAGTGGACAGAGCTGGGACAAAGCTCCACCACTTTCAAAGGAAGACCTCTTCACACACCAAAATCCTCCTGATTTTAGCTTCTTGCAGTAAAGTATGAGGTGCTAATTCCCCAAACCGTGGACTCCTCTAATTTCTCATTTTTCAGACCATGAAGAGTTCAAACTTTATTTTCAGTGTGTGTGGAAACCATCTCTCAACACAATGTGTACTCATCTACACACTTTTGTATGACACACTTACACAAATCCAGTTGGAGAGGCAGTAGGGAATTTATTTATTGATTTTTTAGTTGAACATCCCCTCTACATTTAAAACCCAAATACCACACACTGGCAGAGGGCATGGCCAAGTGCTGACAGATTTAAGTTTTGTTGAAATAGGTGGAAAAACAGAGAAGAATGGTGTGAGAACAGGAGCACAGGAAACTCAAATCTTGGCATGGAGAAGAAAAGGAGTGCTCAAATGCTCCAGCTCTCTGCACTGGAGGACCTGACTTAGAGAGCGATGACTGGCAGTGTTTAGCTCCATCTGGAGGAAGAGCTTTAACCTACAGAGAAGACCACCCAGGAATTCAGAGAAGACCCCAGGAGCTACTGGGGTCACCCATCTTCAGTTGGAACACACCTGATGTCCCCCAGTGCCTTCCAGCCGAGAGTAACAAGACCAATACTGGGAACATTACCTGGGAATTGACAACCATGGAAGCAAAAGATTATGACTATCCTCTTTTGTTAAAAAGAAAGAAAGGATATGTGGCAGAATGTGCCCCTCTCCTCAAAGCCGTTTTTAGAAAAGCACACAGGCACACACACAACTTTTCTTTCTACAACACTTGAACGTGGTCACTGCTGTCACCAATATCATGCAAAAGCATACGAATTGATTCTATAATATCTGAATCAAAGAAAATCTTGACTAAAAACAAGAAACCATCATGAATATTTCCTCTATTTAACTGATACTTGTGATGGCTGGGGAGCAGCGGCTCATGCCTGTAATCCCAGCACTGTGGGAGGCTGAGGCAGGAGGATAGCTTGAGCCCAGGAGTTCGAGACCAGCCTGGGAAACATGGTGACAACTCATCTCTACAAAAAATACAAAATTAGCTGGATGTCGTGGTGCGTGCCTGCAATCCCAGCTACTGGGGGGCTGAGATGGGAAGATCACTTGAGCCTGGGAGGCGGAGGCTGCAGGGAGCCCTGGTCATGCCCCTGCACTCCAGCCTGGGCAACAGAGCAAGACTCTGTCTCAAAAACAAAAACAAAAATGAAAAAAGATCCTTTTTTTTTTTGTTAACAATGTTCTAAAACCATTTGCTAGCTTAAATCAAGACAACTAGTACATTCCAGTCATTACTCGCCCCGACTAAGATTGTGCTTTAGAACTCCCAATCCCATGTCATTTGCACACCTCTAATTCCTGAACATAGTCCAAGTTCACATCAACACTTTTTTGTTGTTCTTGTTTGTTTTGTTTTTTGTTTGTTTTTGAGATGGAGTGTCGCTCCTGTCGCCCAGGCTGGAGTGCAATGGCTTGATTTTGGCTCAGTGCAACCTTCACCTCCCAGGTTCAAGCAATTCTCCTGCCTCAGCCTTCCTAGTAGCTGGGATTATAGGATTACAGGCACACACCACCACACTCAACTAATCTTTTTTAGTAGAGACAAGGTTTCACCATGTTGACCAGGCTGGTCTCGAACTCCTGACCTCAGGTGATCCACCCACCTCGTCCTCCCAAAGTGCTGGGATGACAGGCATGAGCCACCATGTCTGGCCATCAACACGTTTTTAGAAAACCCATTTTGTGATGGTATTGGGACTGCACACAACAGAACACTCCTATGTGATTTGGCTTTTTTCTCTCATTGACGGATTAGCTAAAGTTGAGTCTAACATTTAGCTGTAATATTTTTCTTGATTACATAGGATTCTGTTATTTGTTTTTCTTTGGAATCCACTGTACAGAAAATAATATGCAGCCTCTTTCATCTGAGTCAATCCCCCATGCCTCCCGTTTCTTCAGACTCTAGGAGGCAGAAATGCAATCAGGTTTTATCTTCAGCACAGGCCTCTGGTACATGGTCAAGGCCCATGATGGGGTCTGGGGAGTGGAAGGAATCTAGGTTAACTCTGGCACAGAATGAAGGAGACTTCATCTCTGAAACTCTGATCTCTTAAGGTTGATTCTCTTGAGGGAAACTCAGGATGGAGCTTTGCAGAGGTCTCTCCCAGGCCTGGGGTTCCCATGCTTGCATATGGGCTTTCGGTGGGGGCATAAATCGAGCTAGTATTTGGTTAGTGCTCTGCACGGTAAATTAACCACTTTTCTCTGACCCTAACAAATGGTCAGGCCTGGTGGACATCTTTTCCCTCTACCATTTCCGAAGTCTTCAAATGTCTGCCCCAGCAATGCCTCCAGGGCATGCCCATGTTGATGGGACAAGCTGAGCCAGGCAGGGATCACTCAATCCCATTTGGAGAAAACAGAATCACTCTTCCCAAAAGTTAGCAATTGGAATAGAGGGACTGCCCAGTGATTCTCAACTGGCACTGCATAGTGCAATCATCTGAGAGCTTGGAAATATTGCAGATAGCTCTACCTTCAAATTCTACTTCAAATTGTCTACTGTGGGCCTTTAGAGTTTTTTGGAGGGGTATTGTTTAAATGTTTTACTTTTTAATTATGAAATATTCTAAATGCTTAGAAATACACAGATAATACATATAGCACATATCCATGAATCTAGCACCTAGATTTAGCAATGTGGTACTTTGTTTTAGGAAAGGGAACAAGGGAAGAAAGAAGAAAAAAAGGAAGGAAGAGAGGGAGGGAGGAAAAGAGAAAGAGGAAAGAGCAGGCAGAAGAGTTAAAAACGGAAAGGGAGGAACAAAGGAAAGGAAATGACATCTCTGTCTACCATGGCTGGGCTTTGTGATCCGTGGTTTATACTCTCGATTTCATTGAATTCTCATGCAAAATGGGAACAAGTTGCTTCTTGGATGGCTCAGCACCATTTCTATGGTCACACAGCTCTCAGGTGGCTGCAGGATTTGGAACTCAGGTGTTCCGGCCCCAGGTGTTCAGTCTCCTTGCCATTTGTGCGTGCCGTGCCTTGCAGGGAGGAAGAGGGGCCCCTGGAACAGGCAGGCAGATGTCTGCACTCGTCATGGTGACCACCAGCTCAAACACTTCCTGTGGGTTCTAACTGTGGCCCCCGCCCCACCCAGGACCTCCAGCTACAGAAGGAAGCATGAATGGAGCTGGGAGCCATCTTGGCTGAGCTTCCAATGACTGTAACTTCGAGTTGTGGTCAAGAGCTGCTTGGTGAGATGGGGCTTTAGATGGCATTTCCTAAGGAGGCTCCTTAGACCTGCTGTAAAGTAGACTGGGGATCACCTCTCCACCGCAGGTACAATCGAGTGACCCTCACTGCCCTCCAGTGTCCTTAGCCAGGACCACAGACAGGATTTTCATCTCTACCACTTTGGCTATGAAATCAGCAAAGACCAAGGTTAGCCAGGAAGAAAAATAAATATAATAAAATGCTTGGCAAAGATCCACTGGGATCTGAAATGAGTTACACTGAAGAAATGGGGGAAGTATGTTTCCCCTAGGAGGTCACAGGTATTAAAAATGACCCACCAGAGAACACCCATGTGAGTGGACATTCCAGAACATTATCCTTCACATGCATAATGTGTGGAGATGCAGATGCAGGCAGCCACAGACGGGGCTGCCCCTGGTTTGGTCAGAAGGACTTACTGTGCTTGGCAGTGGGGGAAATGACTCAGCATATTCATTCTCTCGCTCTCTGTCTCTCTCTCTGTCTGTCTCCCCCTCCTTTTTTTCTCTCTCCTGCCTTCTCCGCTCTATGCATTATCTCATTTCATTAAATGATACTCTGTTGAAAATGTTCCAGATAAATGATTATTCTCAATTTGAACTACATTCAATATAGCAGTTTAGAGCTCAAAAACATGACTTTGATTGAAAACAGCAAGTTGCAAAATGATGTGTACAGTAACATCCCATTTATGGTGTCAATACTACCAGAGAAAGGGCGTCTGGGTGGTGGTAGCATTTGCTTCCGTGATTTGGGTGAGGGTGTTGCAAGTTTGTTCTTTGTGGAAGTGCACAGAGCTGTACTCTGTGGACACGGCTCTTTTCCATATCTGCATTATACCTCAATAAAGTTACAACAAATTATAATGAATACATATGCAAAACAATGCTTGTAACATTTATGGGCATGCAGTGTGGTTAAAAGCACAAGATCTTGGGGAAACTGAGATTCAGAGAGGTAGAGCAATCCCAGCTGAAGTCTGTATGCTCAGAAAGTGGTACACATGAGATGCCAATCCAGGCCTGGGATATTTCAAAGATACAGCTCTTTCTGCAATACTATGGTGCCTCTACTAAGGGATCATCTTGGATCAAACCAAGGAGCTGTGAATGTCCATGAGACAGTTGGCCTATTAACTTACACCAGCTCTGTCCAGGACTAATATCTACAAAACAAAATAGAGGTGTTTTTATTTATATGTGAGCTTTACTGTCATCATCAATAAAATATAGCTTATAGTACTTCCTCCACATACTATGCAAAGTTGTTGTACAAATCTGATGAGATAATGTTGAGAGAAATGTGGTGAAACTGAGAATTATAGTTGGCATACATGATACAAATCCCTAATCACTGGTTGCATTTTGTTATCTGACTTTACTTCCTGAAGACATACAGATAGTTTCTCTCTCCCAGCTACTGGAACGTTCATCAGCAGAGGGTACCCTGTATCCCTCTCTCCCTGCTTTCTACCATACAGGGGTTTAACACATTCTTAACCTTTAGACTATTGTCTACTTTAATCCTCAGAACATCCTAGGAAGGGAGGCTAAAGACAGCAGGTGGGAGAGTATCCTTTTCCTCTTACAGATATGGGAGATATAGAAGCTGATCTTCCATATCTATAAGATAGATCTTATCTACCAAGATCTAACTCTAAAATAGATCTTACCAAGAATCCCAGCTCCTAGCCAGACAGCCCTAGGCAAGGACAGGGAGCAGAAACCATGATACTTGGGACTTCCCACCTGGACCTATTTTCTTTTTGTGCCACCTACAAGCAAAGTGACCTCAATGCTCTGTATCCATGTGTTGATTCAACTCTTGCAGACTTTCTTAAGGCATATATTTCCAATGACCAAAGACATTTTCTTACATGCCATCATATTCTTATGAAAATAAGAAAATTTAGCCTGGATAGAATGCTATTGTTTAGTCCCAACTCCATTTTCAAATATCATCACTTGTCCAAACAATGTCCTTTTTCCTATTTACCCCAGTCCAGGATCCAATCACACTTGGGTTAATGTCTCTTTAGGCTTTTTTGTTTTGAAACCTTTCCTCAGGCTCTCTTTGTGTTTCTTCACCTTGATGTTTTTGAAGAGTAGAGGCCAGTTATTTTCTAGGTTGTTACTCCCTGGATTTCTCCAGTATTTTTCATTTTTGGCATGAAACCCACAGAAGTGATGTTGGGCCCTTCTCCGTGCACCTTTCTAGGATCTTCATGATGTCTGTTGATCGTGTTAACTTTGAGTTCAATTAATTTTTGATTCACATTGAATGAAATGACCTTGGGCAGCTCCCACATTTGGAAGGCTAATTCTAGATTACCTGAGGGCTTATTTTACTTTGGGGGTTGGGAATGATGTTGGATAATGTCCTTTCGCCTCTAATATGTACCTTTAAAATATTTACCAGTAACTGAGAAATGAAAATGAAAATTATCAGCAAACTAGATCAACTTGGGATTTCTTAACAAATTAGTCTAATAAAGGATTCAGATTGAAGGTCATGGATAAAATAGTTTTTGTTTGTTTGTTTGTTTGTTTTTTATATAAAGTGAATGAATATTTAGTTTAGGCAGCAACTGTTAATCTATGAGAATCTTCCCTGACTCAAGTTAGAATACAGTACATTTGCTAAAGGGAATTTCCATGGGTTTTTTTTGTTTGTTTGTTTGTGGGTTTTTTTTGCCTTTTTCTAGTAAACTGAAATATGTGGAAAGACCATCAGGTGGCGCACTGGTTCCAGTCGTTTTATCAGCAAATTTCCCACTGGGAAGGAAATTTGCTTGCTACTGGAAAACGCTGGTTGCTCAAAAAGCCAACTCAATTAGCTTTTTGGAATCTAAAAAGAAAAATCGGTTTGAGGAAAACTTTCATTACGTATATTTTGAGCCGAGGTAGGATTTGTTTTCATGAGAATGTTTCCCTTTTCCTCATTTTCTGGCTCCAAGTTTAGGAAACATATTTAGGCGCACGAGTAAAAAAAGAGGAAAAAGAAAATCAGGACTAATTACTATCCTTTACACCTTTAAGTCTTAAAAACCCTTAACTCTTTTAGAGATGTTTTGCCTCTACCATTTCCTGGAGGAAAAGAAATATGCAAAGAAAAAAAAATCCTGACTCTTACTTCATGGGTGGCAACATGTGTCTGTGGTGTGTGTGTATGGATATGAGTGTGTGTGCTAGAGAATATATGGGGAGGAAGGGAAGAACAAAGAACAGTTTTATAAAATCCCTTCCCATTCTCACTAAAGTTTTATGTAATTTTAAAACTTTTAACCTCTAATAGTTTGAGCTGTAGGTATGTGACATGATTTGGCTGTGTCCCCACCCAAAGCTCACTTTGAATTGTAATAATCCCCATGTTTCAAGGGTGGGGCCAGGTGGAGATAATTGAATCATAGGGGCGGTTTCCCCCATACTGTTCTCATGGTAATGACTAAGTCTCACGAGATCTGGTGGTTTTATAAAGGGGAGTTCTCCTGCACAAGCCTCTTGCCTGCCACTATGTAAGACTTGACTTTGCTCCTCATTCACCTTCCACCATGATTGTGAGGCCTCCCCAGCCATGTGGAACTGTGAGTCAATGAAATCTCATTCCTTTATAAATTACCCAGTCTTGGGTATGTCTTTATTGGCAGCATGAGAACAGACTAATACAGCGTGGGAGGATCTCTAACCGAATTTTAACACATGAAGAGGCAGACAGCTTCTTTTTCACATCTGATATGGACTGCAGGAAACTCTTTCACCTGCTGCAACTTTGTTTTTTCCCTCTGTTTTTTGGCTTTTTGTAGACTGACATTTTAAAAATCGAGTATAAATCTATTCATGTGATTGCACTCTACTACTGAAGAGATTGACTTTTAAACTCCATTTAATGCTTGGCCAAAGTTTTAAAGTATAGAAAACTCCAAAAGTTCATCTCCAGATTTCTCCAAATCAAGGAATAAACCAAACTGAATGGTTGCTGAGTGTTCCTTGTACCCCTAATTTTTGTTAATGGTGTCATATGAGTCTCCTAAATAAATAAATAGGTCACAAAATTTCTGCAGTGTGTGTGTCACTGCACCTCTGGAATGGCAGGGGGAAGAGACTGGAAGCAATGGAGTAGCCACCAAGTAACCCCTCTGCCAAGAACACATGGCCAGGCAGTTCCACACAGATCCATGGATCAGTCAACCCTACTTAATTTGCCTGTTCGTCATCAGAGGGCAATATCTGGGGCTGTGTCTATTTTGGAATTCTGCCCTGGCTGATAGCTTACACTTACCAGGGACACTGGGTGGCTCCCAAATTAGGAGGAAAAAAAAGACCTCAGAAATCCTTTTAAAATTTTTTGTCAATCCTCACATAGTTATAATTTATGGTTCTACTTCTTTAAATACAATAATTTTAATTATTTAATTTTACAAATAACAAAATCCTCTTACATTTGACAAATTATAGTACACATATGTGCAAACCAAAGTATTGATTCAAACCCCAGGCACAAATGGACTTGCAGATCCCAGCAATAACTCTTTGCTTTTTCAGGAATATTGAGGACGGGGAAAAATGGTTTTCACTTGAGCTAAGTGAAGTCCACATGTATTATTTCAAGATATGCAAGCCACAAAACTTACTGTTGTGATGGGGTATAGACCTGTGCAAGCCTTTCTGTTGGCTTCCAAATTCCCTGTTCCACTGACATTGTGGTTCTAAAATCTGGGGACACATAAGAATGATCCAAGGAACCTGCTGAAAAAGCAAGCCTGGTAGAGTTGATTCAGGTCCAGGAAACTGCATTTTAACAAGCATTCGAAGAGATGTAGAGCATGCTTTAATAAGAGTGCTTTGCATGCAACGGCCAATTTTCATGATTGATCATACTTCATGTGCATGTCACTTTCAAGTTTATGGTGTTTTCAAGTAGACCACAGGTTTTAACTGTGCCTGCTTTGTGCCTTAACATTTCCAGCAACTCTTGAGAAGACCTGCCCTCAAATCCTCACACACTATTGAATAAGAGCAGTTGCCTTCGTGAGTTTCACATGGAATTCACCTTCTGTATCCACTGGCTCCGCAGGGTAGACTGTAGGACTTGAGCATCCTCAGACTTTAGTATCCATGGGGGTCCTGGAACCAGCCCCCCATGATGGATACCAAGGGACCCTTGTATAACCTGTATAACAGTCAGCCACCCTGAAATCCGGTTCTGGCAAAGAATAGCAACCAAAGAAACACAATCCAATGAGAAGACATTTTAAATCTTTACTTCATTTTCTCAAACAATGCCCTAAGGGAGTTTTATATATAAATATATGTATTATTTAAAACCTATTTTTAATTCTTCTCACAATTGGCAGCCGTTGCACCAGAGCCTGTTTTCTTGTCTGAATAATAAAAAAGTTTCTCTCTTGAATACAGAGTAGATTCTTAACTATTTTTCTCTGCTTCATTTACTTTCTTGATATATCCTTTCATTTTTAACTAGCAATTTAACTTTTCCCATTAAAATACTTAGTTCCATTGGCCAGCTGTGGTGGCTCACACCTGTAATCCCAGCACTTTGGGAGGCCAAGGCGGAAGGACCACTTGAGCCCAGAAGTTAGAGACCAGCCTGGACAACATAGAAAATCCCATCTCTATAAACAACACAAAAATTAGCTGGATATGGTGGCATGCACCTGTAGTCCCAGGTACTTGGGAGGCTTAGAAAAGAGGGTCACTTGAGCCCTGGAGGTCAAGGCTGCAGTGAGCTGTGATCATGCCACTGCACTCCAGTCTGGGTGACAGAGCAAGACCCTGTCTCAAAAAAACAAACAAACAAAACAAAAGAAAATTTAGTCCTATAGACTTCTGCATTTTCCTCTCCTCTATTGTATTCTTAACTTATTCATTACCTTGATTCTTTTACACAACAAATTCCAAGAGGCGCTGGGAGGATACAGACTCCATAGCAGATGAGGGAGGGGATGGAGGTATGAGTAAGCATAGAGGAATCCACCATTCACAGATGTACACACTGAGCTTCCACAGAGAGGGCCTTTGGACAAAAGCCTCAATAACTTAAACCGAAGCTCACATTTGAGGACACTGACATATATTATCTAATTTAATTTTTATCAAACTTTCAAAAATTTAGTAGTATTAACCCAATTTTCCAAATGAAGACACTACATTTTATATAGATTAAATAAATTCTACTGCCAGAAAATAAAAATCCAACATTCTCTCCACCACAGACACAATATCATTCAAACATTAAAAACTTTATGGTATTATATAATTTATTGAAAAAATATTTTTTGTATGATGTATCTTATGAAAATATTTTCAACAAAATACATAATAAATGTTGAATTGAGTTTGATTTAATGCAATATTATTGTATATTAATGGTTTATTAAACAACTAGCTTCTGTTTAACAAGATAACATTATTTCCAGAATGTACTGTTATCTCACATTCCTTGACATTGGCTCCCTTTTGAATGCTGGCTTTGCCTTCATATATTTCTCCATTTCTGCCCAAAAGTCACACTGACACTATGGAGGCTCCAGGTTTATACAAGCAAGGCTTAAGCTTGCTGGCCAATCACCCATAGGTGTTTGGCCCACTGTTCCCTTTTTCTTCAATGCCTGGGGAAAAAAAAAAAAACCTCCTCTAGAATCTTCACTTTACAGATTGGTAAGAAATGCTAATGCTATCTAGGAAACTAGAGTGAATGTAATTCCATTCAAAATTATCACAGAACTTAAAAAGCATGAAGATCTACTTAAAAAATATGTATACACACACTTGCGGGAAAAATGACCAAATCAGAAAATAAGACAAATTGTCTAAAGCTAAATTAACTAAGATAATGTTGCATTAATGTAGGGATAGACTCCCCCTAAAAAATCCCAGGACTGAATAGCGGTTCTAGACACATATCCATGAATATATAAGCAACCCTGACTTGAAGCAGAGCTTGTACTGCAGATGAGTGGAGAGAGAGCCCTTCAACCAATGATGCAAAGGTGATTGGGCGTCCATCATAGTCTATTCCTGCTGCTATAATGAAATGCTTTAGGCTGGGTAATTTATAAACAAAAGAAATGTATTTCTCACGGTTCTGGGGGCTGGGAAGTCTAAAGTCAAGGTGTGAGCAGATTCAGTGTCCAGTGAGGGCTGCTCTCTGCATCACAGATGGCATCTTTTTGCTGCACATCCTCAAATGGCATAAGGGGGAAGGGACAGGTGCCAAGTTATTTCTCTCCAGCCATCTTATCACATCACGAGTTCCATTAGAGGGCTCTCCCCATCATTCAATCATTTCCCAAAGGCCCCACCTCTTATTACTATTGCATTGGTAATTAAGTGTCAATATATAAATTTGGGGAGACACATTCAGACCATAGCATCATCTATGTAGAAAAAGCATGAAGTTAACACTGTACTTCACACCATAACAACAACAACAAATGGTGATACACACATTTATATGAAAATGTAAAATGAGTACTTTCAGCAGATAATATGAGATCATTATAACGTTGCCATAGGTAGGAGTTTTTAAACAATTCATAAGAAGCACAAACTGTAAGAAAAGAGATAAATTAATTTAATTAGATTTTAATTAATGACTAATGTGAAAAAAATCAAAAGACAGACTACACAGACTGGGAAGAGATCCTTGTAGTGCATGTAACTGACAAAGGGTTAGTACATTGGACATTTAAATTATGCCAAGAATGTCAACAAAAAGAAAAAAAAGAAAACAACCTAACAGATGAATAAAAAGAACAATTGAAGAGGAACTTTATAGAAGAGAAAATTTGGATGGCTAATAAGCATATGAAAGAAGTTCAACCTGGTTAGGAAAAGGGGAACTGCAAATCATAAAACCAAATGAAATACTATTTCACATTCATGCAGCTAAAACAGGTTAAAAACTTTGGTCAGTATAGACAGTTAGCAAGGGTGTGAATAAATGGGAGCAATTATATAGTGCTGGGAACCTGTCAACTACTACAGCTTCCATGCAGACAATTGGATTTTATCCAGGAATGTTGGCAATGCAAACAAGGCCAACAATTCAGGGCCCAGCAATTCTACTCTCTGCATAGATTCCATAGACAAATGCAAGCTCTTATACTTGTGCAAAAGCACTCATAGCAGCTTTGATTTTGATGCTGAGTGTGCACACATGCGCACACACACCCAAACCAGAAGGAACCAAAATGCCCACAAAAAGAAAATGGCAAAGTAAACTGTGGCATATCTGGAAAAAGCAAAATTTTTCATTTGTGTTATTGGATAAATGACAGCTTCATGGAAACTGTGAATAGATTTCAGGAACATAATATTGTGAAAAAAACAAGTGACTGCAAAGACGATGTAAACTCGATAATATACAAAACTAGATGCTATATTTTAGAAACACTTTCATATGCAGTAGAACTACTGAGAAAACTCTGGAATGTGAAGAATGAATTGAGATGCATGAGGTGCCCATAGGATCCCTCCAAGCTGCTGCTGCTGTTCCGTTTCTTCATCTGGTTGGTGGGTCGGGAGTGCTTGCTGTATTATTGCCATTATGCCTTTTATCTATTTTACTTATTTTTCTTACACATATTTTATAAACTTCTTTTACATTTACTTAATAAAAACAGGGTATAAATAAAAGAGAAATTTAAAATATTTTTAAATGCCTTTTCAACTTATAACTTACTCTGCCTTTCTGTGTCCACCACCCAAGGTTTGTTCCCATCCCCATAGACAAGTGCCCTGGAATCCAGTCCCCCAGTGGCTTCTTTGTTGCGAGTCTCTGCCCTTCCTAGTGCATCATCCATATCAGTCCAAAATTGACCTCAAACACCGGTGTTCTTACTTTAGAATCTACAGTGGTTGTCCAATGATAAGAACCTCCGCTCCCATTTCTCCCACTATGTGGTCTCTTCTCCCCTCTGGTCCAGCTCAGGGTACAAATGCACCTTTGAAGACGCGGGTCCTGAGTGAGGCACAGAGCATTCCATTCCTGCTGAGGCATGCGTTGTTTACCTATCTCCCCTCAACACCAGCTTTGCTGGAGGGCACTTCTATTGGCAAGCACTGGCAGACTCCTTAAGGCACAAAAAAATCCAGCACTGAACGGGCGAGGCACGGCTTGGAGGGTAATGAAGAGGATGTTGGTAGAAATCCCTTGAGCATGTGTGAGCCTATAGTGGACAAAGCAAGTTAGTGAGGGGACAGGAGCACAGGGACCAGAACCCAAGGTGGGGACAAGGGGGGCAGATTTGCAAGAAGGAGGTTGGAAAGCTAGGAAGAGGTTCATGTGCTGTGTTTCCCAAATAGGGATTCTTGCGCCAAGAAGCAGCAAATAGTCTTTTAAGCGCATGGAATGCACCACAGATAAGCCCAAGAAATCGGAATTTAATTCGCTAGCGGAGCTCTGGAAATGGCATAAGGCATCCCGAGAAGCCAGGCCACTTACTAATGCCATGAGGGCCTCTGCATGAGCAGGCAGCCAGTGCTGGACCATGTCCCCAGAGGGGATGGGACTTAGGCCCAGTTCTGATGCCATGTGTTCGCTTTACTGTTTTCTCTTATTTTGCTTCAGTATTCAAGAGCTCATCTGCAGTGCAGCCTTTCCCTCTCCAGCCCCTCAGCCATTCCCTAGGAAGTGACATGGCATTTGAATGCTGGTTCCAAACACAGAAAGCTTTTTCAAAAGGCATTTTAAAATGCCATTGCTTTTACCAGTTCTAGAAATTCTGCAATTAAATGAGAATTGACTAAACTATTTCAATTAATTTAAAAGGATAACTAGCTAAGAAATATAATTAATTCCCTAGCCATTCTAAAATGCTGTTTGCCGTCATCCACCTGTTACAAGAATGCCCTGAATAAGATATTCTTCCATCAGCTTAATGGTAGCCCACAAATCAAACATTTGCAGTTTGCTGAGGCAGAATCTTTATATTTCTCTGTGGGTGTTTCTTTCTGTGCGTGGGGTAAAGACGTGGGTAGAACTTGACATTCCTTGTTTACGTTCTTGCCTTGTTTTTATATCTTTTTTGCTCTCAGTCCAGTGAGACAGGCCGACCTCTTTAAAGCAAGCCCCATTACACACAGTCTATTTTAAAGGGCCGTCTCATAAAATAATGTGTGACAGGATTAGACACCTGCCTTTAAAAGCACTTCCTCCCTGTCATGTACGACATGATTTAGCGTTGGTGCACAGGATTGTCCTGACAGATTGAACACCTTATGAGACCCACATACAGGTGCAAAACAGATCTTCCCAGGCCTGTGAGCTGATCTTTAAGCAGAGTACAATGAAGTGTCAACCAACTGTGGCCATTCTCAGTGAAGAAATCACTGGGGAGGAGGAAGGATGATCCAGTGTGGCCAAATTTTCAGGGCTGAGTGCAAACTTTCCTCATTTATACAACAATGAATAAATATCTGTCTGGGAAAAGCAGGTAACTGTATACACAGGTGCCTACTTGGCTATTTCTTATTTTATTTATGCACATAAAGGGGGGCTCTGTAGAAACACAGATGTTTCTACAGAGCCCATTGACCATGCTTGCTGTGAAAAACGTAGGCCCCAAATCTGGATGGAAAAGAAGAAAGAAGAAGGCTCTCTCGGCCTCCCAGTGGATTGTAGCCACAGGCCATTGATGAGCTCCTGAGAGGTCCAGGTGCCTAGGCCTTGATCACATGGACCTGAGTGATCTTTCTGACACTAGCCCCCTTGGAAAAGCTCAGAATTACAGCAGAACTATAGCACACAATTTGCAGAGTGTCCTCATTTTAAAGTTACTTGCCTGCTAGGACTGATGAGCTGAAATTTAGACCCAGAAGTTACAGACAGCATGGACTTTGAGATTAGACTTACCTGGCTTCCGTCCGGCTACCCAGTCTGCTAACAGCACATTCTTGGGAAAGCTGTGTAACATCTCTGAACCTCAGTTTCTGAATCTTTGAAATGAGTGTTACCCCAGCCAACCAATTGAATGATTGAATATGATAATTAAATGAGATGATATCTGCAAACACTTAGCAAGACCTTATCACATCATAATTAGTAATTATCTGACAAAAAGGAGTGCTAGTAGATTACACTCTTACTGCATGACAGTCTGACATGGTAGAAACTGACCAAGTGTTCAGTGTGGAGGTTTTCCAACCTCATCCAGAATTTGAGGGCATCTCTTTGCATGACGTTGAAAAGGTCTGATTCTACCTTACATGATTTGATAACAGAGGGGGAAAATAATGACTCCTGCCTGTCTGAAGGCAGGTTTTTTTATATTGCCCCTATCCAAGGGCTCATAGAGTCACAAAATGTAATCGTGGGGAGGCCTTTTGAGGCTACCTAGGCTAGATACCTTAAACTGAAGTAGTAGTCACTGCCATGGAGAGCCCAGTTTTTTGATGGTGTACATGGGCCTGGAGAGTTTAAAGATAGCCAAATACCTGACTTACACATGACCTCCTAGCAAAAAGTTAATGCAATTGAGACCATGTCTGCTGGCAAGATAGCATGCTGGGTTTCCATGCCTACCTTCCCTTTTGCAGTTTCCCTCTTCCACTTCATTCATTCACTCATTCACTCATTCAGTATTTATTGAGGAGCATCATCTATGCACCAAACACCATTCCCAATGCTCAGGATACAACAGTGGAACGAGTAGATAAAAATTTCTATGTACATGAGTAGACTGACAATAAACAATGGAATCAATTGGATTTTCAGTATCAGCACATGCTAATGAGAAAAATAAGAAAAAGGAATTGGAAGAGTAGAGGTGGGAGCAGTTACAAATTTAGACAAAACATTCAGGAAAAATCTCACTGGGAAGGGGTCTTGGTAAAGGCTCAGATGATGCAGTTTTTAGGAGTGAGAACATCCTAGAAGAGGGAAAAGGACCACGTGTTCTGGGAAGAGCGAGAGCCACCTAGAGGAGGTGAAGGACTTGCAGGGAAGCAATGTCCAGTCTCATAGAGCTTTTTTTTTTATGGTGAGATCTTGTCCAATGGCACAAATTGGGTACTCCACCCTTGATTGCCCTTTCCAGAAGGACTGGAATCAGGAGAGTGTCTGGCAACACCAACCCTTCTTTGGGTCTGTGCTCATCGGCCTCTTTTGTCACCTTCTCCCAACACAAACCCAGGACACAAGTGGCCATGGACATCAGTTAGAGGTCACTGGAGTCTTTGTAGCTACTCACTCTCAAAAGTGTGCAATTCCTGCAGATGTGGAGAAAGGAATCGGGCCCACAAGATTCATTTGACAGTGGGATGCTTCCTGCCTGGGGACACGGACTAGGAGGAGAAGGTTCTTGTGGAGGTGAGGGAGCCTGCAAGTTCTGAGTGGGCAGGGGACTGCGATGCATGCTAGACAAACAGGGGTCCTTGAGCACATAAGGAAGGCAGAGGACGGCCACAGGCAGCAGCCCACTGGTGGGAAACCACAGTGGAAAGCTGATGAACAACTTGCAGAAAAGGGAATCCCTCAAATTCCATTTGCTTCCGAGCAAACATTGACGAAGGGAGAAGACACCTCAAATGCCTGTTACAGGCAAGACTCTGGAATACATTACTCATTCTGCTTCACTTTTAAAAGGAATCCGTGATCACAAGAAGCTAGCATGAATTCACTGAGAAATAGCAATTTCACACTAAACCTTATTTCTTTTTCTCAAGAAATACTGGATTAAACCATGTAGTAGGTATTATGTTATAGGGAAATTTTTGGCCAAAGATCAGAGAAGACCTTGCTCTTCTTGCCATAAATAAATCAATAGGCTTATTTATAAGGCAGTGAGTGAAAAAAAATCACAATTCTAATAAGAAAAGATGACAAAGATCTTTTTAATAAAACCTAAAGACAGCATTAAGAATTACTCAGCCCTCTGGTAGAGAGATTTTCTGTTTGAATAGTCTCAAAGGTGTAAGCAGAACTAGGGATCCACCTTGCCCTCTATTGTTACCTCTTTCTATATTAATAGTAGCACACCAAAAAAGTCTGTGTAAAACAGTGGTTCTCAAATTGTGGCCCCCAGATAAGGAGCAGAAGCCTCACTTTGGAGTTTGTTAAAAATGCAAATTCTCAGGCACCACTCAGACATCCTGAATCTGAAACTCTGGAAATGGAGCCTCAAAGGCTGTGTGCTCATAAGCTCTCCCAGGGATTCTGAGTTCAGCTCGTCCAGCTAGGGAACTCTATTAGTAAAGTTCCAGGGACACCGTGTGATGCCTGTGTAACTTACCATGGGCAGTGGCATGCCTGGTACCACCATACTCTGCTCTTGAGTAACAGTTCAATAATTCTACTTCATCCACTGGTGAAGAAGGCATTTCCCCTACCTAATGGCCAGGAGGTTCTGGACTGCAGTGGCTTGCTAGACTAATGTTGGTTATTTGACAGGGTGTGTTGCGGTGTCTTTGACAAAATGAAGAGAAATTAGGAAAGAATTCAATCACGATTGTTTGGTTCAGTAACTAGTTGAAAGATGGAACCTCTAATATTCTATTGATGGAGCAGTGTCAATCTAAAAAAGGACTCCAACAGTGGCTCATGGTGCTGAACTCTCTCCTTTTGATTTACATGTATTAGTAGTAAGTTAAATAAAAATTCCAATGGTGCATCTCTCAGATTATCTACTGAGGCAATAGGTTACTGATGACATTGTCTAACAAATTTAGGAGTCGAATCGTGATAAATTCCTTCAAACAATTTGCAGGAATAAATGATATATATATATATGTTTTAAATTTGGGACTCAAACACCAATAACACTGCATAAAAGTGGTAAAGCAAGAAGTGTCCCAGAAGCTAGATTTCTACAGAATTTGTGATGGTGCTTATTCACATCAGAGCTTTAGGAGGAATCATAATACGTGGCAACCACAATTTTGACTTCAATATTTGGTTACCATAAGAGAACAATTGGATCTTGAATGAAGAAAGTTGTTGATCTGCTCCACTCTATCCTGACACATCACACTTGAAGAACTACACTCAGTGCTGGGCACTGGATTTTAAGTGGTGTAGAAATCAGTGAGATCTCATTCAGAGGCACCAGGCCAAGGAATGGAAGATGCTCAAAGCCATGTCTTAAGAGGTGGTTGGCCTGGGGAAGAGAAGATTCAGGGGACCTTGCCAATCATCTTGAAGTTCTTGAAACGCACTACTGTAGGACCAGATTTGTTTGGTGCAGCCACCACAGGTAGAACAAGGAAAACTATGAAAACATAGGCTTCCATTCAACATATACAAGATTTTTCCTAGAAACATAAAGGTTTCCTCAGGTTGTAGGAAACTCTGTTGTTCAAGTGTTGAAAATTTGGAAGAGCATTTGGGGGATGAGATTGTGGGGATTCAAGCAGGGTAAAAATAAGCTATCCTTAATGTCTACTTAATCCCCCATGAATGTCTACGTATCAACAAGTGTCCTGGTAGCACGATGGAGAGGACGTCAGAAAAATATCTAAACCTTGCCAAGTGCTTACTGTGCCAGGCACTGTTCTAGGCACTTTATATAATCACTCATTAATTATCATGATGATCCTATGAGGGATGTACTATTATTGTCTCTACAGATAAGGAAAGCAAAGCACAAAGAGTATGAATAATTTACCCAACACTATACAGCTAGCACATGGTTGAGCTGGAATTCAACCCAGGCAATCTGGCCCTGAGACCACATCATGCCATCCTGCTCTTCATCACAGGGATGAGCTCTGTCTGGTCCTCAAATGTACAAAGGTGGAACAGGCCAAGTCCTGTCATGGGTAAGATATGTGCTGCACATATACAGATATATAAACATATATGTATTTGTAAGCATGAGACCCTTCCTTAAGTGTGATGCACAATCCTTGCCCTAAACAAGAAAGTCTTGGTGTAAGTCATTATTAAGTCTGGAAATGCATGCTAAACAGCGGGCAGGCACCTGCTACTTTTATCTTCTTAGGGTTTTGCCTTTGCTTTTCCCCCTCCTGGGGCACTTTTCCTTGTGCTCCTCTGGAGACAGGCTCCTCACTAGGGAGGCCTTTTCTGACCATTCGTTCCTCAGTGATGTTATCCTGATCTATTATTTAATGCTTCTTATCATCATCTTGTATCATCTTATTTACTTACTTTTTATTTTCTACCTCTTCATTTAGACTACATCTGAATGTATGAAATCTAGACATTATTTCAATTGGTAACTGATTGAAAGACTGTAACCAAAGGGTACTGATTATCAGATGTGACTAGACTGTTACTCAGTACCCTTTGGTTACCTTCTTTCAACCAGTTACCTCATATTTAACTGATGTTTATGTAAACAGTTAAATATTTAGTTGAGTTTATGAATAAATCAATGAATCAACGAATGAGTGAGCTCTGAAAGTTCCATATAATTAAAGATATCTCCTTCACTACTGTCAAAAAAAGGGTAGAAAGAAAAGAGAAAATAACAAGTGTTGGCAAGGATGTGGAGAAACTAGAATTCCTGTGCACTGTTGGTAAGAATGTAGGTGCAGTTATAATGGAAAGCAGTATGATGGTTCCTCAAAATTTTATAAATAGAATTACTATATAATTCAGCAATTCAACTTCTGGGCTTATACCCAAAAGAATTGAAAGCAGTGACTCTTGAGATATTTGTACACTATGTTTAAAGTAGCATAATTCATAATAGCCAAGGAGTGGAAGCAACCCAATTGTCCATGGACAGATGAGC
Source organism: Hylobates moloch (assembly GCF_009828535.3). Classification (NCBI taxonomy): domain Eukaryota; kingdom Metazoa; phylum Chordata; class Mammalia; order Primates; family Hylobatidae; genus Hylobates; species Hylobates moloch. The sequence goes on from NW_026652296.1 coordinate 39,026,534, forward strand.
GAATACACAATATGTGGTATGTACATACAATGGAATATTTTTAGCCTTGAAAAGGAAGGAAATTCTGACACATGTAACAATATGGATAAATCTTGCACACTTTATGCTAAGCTAAATAAGTTAGACACAAAAGGACAAATACTGTATGATCACACTCCTATAAAGAACTTAAAGTAGTCAAATTCATTGAGACAGAAAGTAGAATGGTGGTTTCCAAGGCCTGAGGGAAGGGAAGAATGGGGAGTTGTTTAATGGGTACAAACTTTCAGTTTTGCAAGATAAAGAGTTCTGGGAATGAATAGTGGTGATATTTGCACACGAATGTGAATTTACTTAATGCCACTGAACAGTAAACCTAAAAATGGTTAAGGTGGTAAGTTTTGCCACCTTAAAATAATGTATAATTTTACCATAATTAAAAACTAATCATACAAATTGAACATCCCAAATCTTAAATCCAAACTGGCCCACAATCCAAAACTTTTTGAGCACCTACATGACTCTCAAAGGAAATGTTCACTGGAGCATTTCAAGTTTCACTGGATGCTTAGTAGATAGGTATTAACGCAAATATTCCAAAATCTGAAAAAAAATTGAAATCTAAAATACTGCAGGTCCCTAGCACTTCAAATAAGGGATACTCAACTTGTAATAACTTAAAAGGATATCTTCCTCATGAACCAGTGAAGGCTTTATATTTTTAATTTGGGTGAAATCAACACTTTTTCCTTGGACGGAGCATCATGAGTAAATGTCTTGGGAGATAGACCCATCTGTTATGCAATTAGTATCTAACATTTGCCTCCGTCAAAATTTTGCAGAACTTTGGTCGTGGCCTCACCAACTCAAGTTCTTGGCAACTTTCTTTCCTTGGCAACTTTCTTGCCACAAGAGTGATGATGAAGACTCCAGGAAAGATGTTGCCTACCATGCTTTCTTACTTGAAAGACACAATTTTTCCAGAATGAATTTAGACCAACAAACCTGTCAGCATGGAAATCTTACCTCTTTTCTTCTGCATACCTTTTTGGCCTGCTAATAGGCATTAATTTTGAGGTCACGTAACATCTGCTGCTTATGCATATAGTGATTCATTTTCTTTTGTCTGAGTAATTTATAAAGAATCTTATGTTGGGATTAGTTTCTTCTTAATTTGTTCAGGGAGAATGAATGCGTTTGAGTCCCATAAAGAAAATCCATCAGCATAAACGCAGGGCTAACATTGCTCACATGGCCTGGGTGGGGTGGCGCTGTCAGAACATGATCCCTGCTGTGTGGTCAACAATCACACATCACAGACTGAACAGCAAATGCCCTGGTGGGTTTTGGCCTTGGACCCCTACTGCAACTGTATGTACTTTTGCCCACACATGTTGTCTCCTGGCGTCCTGTGCCCGGGACACTCCCTGCAAAACAGCTAGAAGTGGATTCCGCCAGGGGCTGGCTCATGCCTGTAATCCTAGCACGTTGGGAAGCCTAGGCGGGCAGATCACAAGGTCAGGAGATCGAGACTATCCTGGCTAACACAGTGAAACCCCGTCTCTACTAAAAATACAAAAAAAAAAAAAAAAAAAAATTAGCTGAGTGTGGTGGTGGGTGCCTGTAGTTCCGGCTACTTGGGAGGCTGAGGCTCGAGAATGGCATGAACCCGGGAGGCAGAGCTTGTAGTGAGCGGAGATCATGCCACTGCACTCGGGCCTGGGCGACAGAGCGAGACTTTGTCTCAAAATAAAAAATAAAAAATAATAAAAAGAATAGAAGTGGATTCCTCCCATCCTTTCTTTCCAGATCTCTCCTGGCTTGACCTTCCTTCCATCTGTTCATCCTGCCTTGGTGGGGTACTCTTCCTGACCTCACTCCTGGCCCCAGCCCCACATGTTGTATGTAGATATCATGTTGTGTGTTTTTGTTTTTCCTGTCATAGCTTCTCTTTAGTTATTTGGCACAGATGTGTCCCCAAGGCTGCATAGCAGGGACATCTGGCACACATTTGCTGGGCAGGAGTCCACCTTGCTTGTTCTCTCCTGAGAGGTCATCAGCTCCCATCTTTACCATCTGTGTCACTCTGCCCCCTTCTATCTAGGACACATTCTTGCCTGAGTCATAGAGGGCTTAGAAGTTTAGGAAGAGGTTGGATTCTGACAACAGCTTCTATCCCTTTACACCTTCTGTTTTGACCTTCCTCTTGGATGCTTAGGACAGTGCCACAGCTCTGGTTGATGTCACCATGCACGCCCCACTCTGCAAACACCCAGGAACACACTTCCCATTCTTGATGAACAGGTTCCTGAAAACTCCACAAAAAAGTAGCAAATTAACTTGCAATTAGTTGTTCCTAAGGCAAACATGCTTCAGAGGGCTTTTCACATTCTGTGTCAATTCTGCACATTTCTAGAAGAAAGTCTGACTTAAGGCCCAGTAGCTGCCACAGTTCTCAGTCCTCTTTCTCACTTGCTAATTCCCCTTTGCACCCATCTCCCCTAAAGCCATTCAGCCATTGCTTCACAGGGGCACACTTGCCTCTGCATCTATTTTCCAAAACAATTGGCAAAAATGTCGTCCCAGCTCCGCCTCTGCTAGCTGAAGAGGTAACACTGTGTGAATGTGTTAGGTTGCTTATTTCTCATTGACTGTTCTTTCCTAGAAACAACCCATCTCAAGCGGAAGTCTGTTTCATTGTTGAACAGAACAAGCAGAATGGAGAAAGTCTTCACTCTATGATTCTCCCTCTTTCCCTGGCCAGCAGGGAAACTTGCTGGAGAATCTGATCAGCACAATTAAGTGACTGAAACTATCCAGCTGGTTGTCTGGCTTTGAGCAAAGCCACTGAAGCCATCGCCTGGACCTTGCAGAGCACATTCATATTTTCTCAAACTAGCTCTCTTTTGCCTTGTGTTGATTAAATTCAGAAGAGTCATAATTACTTGGATATAAATATGTTCAAATGTGGAAATCCTGTCCTTAGAACAATCTGGCATAACCTCCTGTAGTCAATCAAGGGCTTCAAAGAAAGCACTGGGGGCATCTAAAGTGACAACAGTTGCCTGACAAATTGCCATTTCAAATCCCTTTGAACTAGAAGAGTGAACTTAATAGCTTTCAGCTATTGATTGTTATTCTTTTAACGGGAGTTTTCTTCTTGTCTTTTGATTCGTCTGCTAAGTCCTACTTCTGCAGCCTTGGAGACTGTTATTGCTTCCACTTTAGGTTAAAACTGAGATATTTCATACTGTTTAGTGGCTACCATCTGAATTTTGTCTTTTACTGGCCAAGTCAATCATGGCGCTGGAAGGATGCCAAGAATGCCGTCACTACCAATGGGGACTGCTGGTGGCAAGCTACACTAGAGCCAAACACGCTCCTGTTGAAGAGGCAATCTTAAGTGAGCATTGGATATAGAGACCTGGCTTATGTCACCAGGATCTCACTTCAGGGCTGGGGAACCAAGATGGATGGAGGACTGTTCTGTGCCAGCCACTTTACATATAAAGATGAATTCCCTTTAATCCCTAAAATCATACTTTCAAGAAGCACTCTCCAATAGGATAGCCACTAGTCACCTGTGGCCATTTAAATTTAGGTTAATTGAAATTCAATAAAAATTTCATTTTTATTGAATGAAGGAGATTTCATTGAAGGAGCTTTCAATGAAAAGCTTTCAATGAAAGCTTTCCTTTCATTGAAGGAGCTCTGGTAGCTCCTTCCCTTCTGTATTAGTACATTTTCATGCTGCTGATAAGGACATATACAAGACGTGGCAATTTACAAAAGAAGAGGTTTAATGAGACCTAACCATTCCACATGGAAGGGGAGGCCTCACAATCATGGCAGAAGGCAAGGAGGAGTCACATCTTACATGGATGATGGCAGGCAAGAGAAGAGAGCTTGTGCAGGGTAACTCCCTTTTTTTTAAAACCATCAGATCTGATGAGACTTATCTACTATTGCAAGAACAGCATGGGAAAGTCCCGCTCTCATTATTCAGTTACCTCCCACCAGGTTCCTCCCATGATACCTGGGAATCATGGGAGTTACAATTCAAGATGAGATTTGGGTGGGGACACAGCCAAACCATATCACCTCGGAAGACACACCTTAGTTTCTCAGCCTCAGTAGATACATTCCATGTGCTCAACAGTCACAGGTGGGCAGAAACTACTGTACTGGGCAGCCCAGATATGCTATTTCCATCATCATCCCAGGAACTTCTATTGGACAGGCTGCTGTAAAGTAGGGTTTATTGTTTTCACTGTTCAGATGCAAAAGGTGAGAGGCAGAGAAGCCAAATGACTCAACTAAGGTCCCTTTGCAAAACCCCTGGAGTTAGGAGTTCTCTGCTGGCTTCATTCCACACTTTATCCTGCCACAGGGCCTCTAGCACCACATCCTTTCCTGGCCGTCCCCAGCCCCACTCTCGACCCTTCACTTGGTTAACTGCTACACATCTGTCAGCTCTCAGGCCAGTGCCACTTTCTTGGACCATGCCGCCTGACCAGAGTCTGGACACTATCTCATCCTTTGTGGTCTTCCCAGTATGTACTCCTCCTTTGCCTTGTGTTAACTCTGAGCAATCCAAATGGTTTTTTGGCTAACCTATGGGAGGGAGTTTTTGTGATCAGTTTGTTATGTGAATACATACGTACACATATAAACACATATATGTATGCCTTTTCATCCTTCCATACTTTATGTAGTCAAGCTGACTGGGCTTTTAAAGAAGTGTTCCAGCTAGATGTAAATAAGATCCTTGATGCAGGACTGACAATTTTCTGCCTCTTGCCAGCAAAACAGTCCACAACTAACTCCATGCATTGTGTAAAGGTTAGTATTTATACTCAAACTTTGTTTTCAACCCAGTCATCATCATAAAATTTTTTCTCAGCTAAAGGCTCCTGTACCAAGCGCTCTCAGTGTCCATCTTTTTATTTCCTTTGGCCTGATTATGTCCACTTTAGGGCAGAATTTCAAGCATCCAGTGGCTACATCATTTTACTTGGGTCTTTCTCTGGAGCCTTGGAAGATAAATCTGTCTGAGAACAGAGCAGGCTGGAAGTGCCCTGGGACAGCTCTTAGCCCATGACTGATGGGGGTTGGTGGTCCCAGGCCCTCAGGCTGGATAACTTCAGAGCACATGCTTTCTGCCATTTTCTGACTTTCTTCACAGCATTAAGCTCTGATTACCCATGGTAAGGACTTGCTTGCTACCTCTGTTAGCTCCTTCCCTTCTGTATTATTCCATTTTCATGCTGCTGGTAAAGACATACCCAAGACTGTGCAATTTACAAAAGAAAGAGGTTTAATGAGAACTAACACTTCCTTCTACATGGCTGGGGAGGCCTCACAATCATGGTGAAAGACAAGGAGGAGCAAGTCACATCTTACATGGAAGGCAGCAGGCAAGAGAAGATAGCTTGTGAAGGGAAACTCCCGTTTTTAAAACCATCAGATCTTGTGAGACATATTCACTATCACAAGAACAGCATGGGAAAGACCCACTCCCATGATTCAATTACCTCCCACCAGGTTCCTCCCATAACACCTGTGAATTGTGGGAGTTACAATTCAAGATGAGATTTGGGTGGGGACACAGCCAAATCATATCACCTTCTCAGTCTCACTTCCACATTCTCCTCCTGGGACTCCCAGGGAGCACCTCTCAAATAAATGACTTGCACTTTGATTCTCTCCTCATAAGTAGCTTGCAATGTAATCAAACACCACGACACACAGATTCCTCATATAAAAAAATAATGAATAACATGAAGAAAGCAAGGAACAGGGGAATATGTATTGAGAGTCTGTTCTGTTGGGCTTCTGAGATCCAATACTTCAGTTAATCTTTATATGCAGCCTTGTCAAAATATCAGTCTCATGCACCTGAAGAAGAAACTGTGGCTCAAGTAACTCAGGTAAGTCCTTCAGGATCACAGTATGTCCTGGGGCCAGGGTTTGAATCAAATTCTATGAAACTATCCCAGTGATCTCAGCCCCAATGGCTATGTGATATTATTATTATTATTATTTTATTTTATTTTATTACTATACTTTAGGTTTTAGGGTACATGTGCACAATGTGCAGGTTTGTTACATATGTATCCATGTGCCATGTTGGTTTGCTGCACCCATTAACTCGTCATTTAGCATTAGGTATATCTCCTAATGCTGTCCCTTCCCCATCCCCCTACCCCACAACAGTCCCCGGAGTGTGATGTTCCCCTTCCTGTGTCCATGAGTTCTCATTGTTCAATTCCCACCTATGAGTGAGAACATGCAGTGTTTGTTTTTTTGTCCTTGCGAGAGTTTACTGAGAATGATGTTTTCCAGTTTCATCCATGTCCCTACAAAGGACATGAACTCATCATTTTTTATGGCTCCATAGTATTCCATGGTGTATATGTGCCACATTTTCTTAATCCAGTCTATCATTGTTGGACATTTGGGTTGGTTCCAACTCTTTGCTATTGTGAATAGTGCCGCAATAAACATACGTGTGCATGTGTCTTTATAGCAGCATGATTTATACTCCTTTGGGTATATACCCAGTAATGGGATGGCTGGGTCAAATGGTATGTCTAGTTCTAGATCCCTGAGGAATCGCCACACTGACTTCCACAATGGTTGAACTAGTTTACAGTCCCACGAACAGTGTAAAAGTGTTCCTATTTCTCCACATCCTCTCCAGCACCTGTTGTTTCCTGACTTTTTAATGATGGCCATTCTAACTGGTGCGAGATGGTATCTCATTGTGGTTTTGATTTGCATTTCTCTGATGGCCAGTGATGATGAACATTTTTTCATGTGTTTTTTGGCTGCATAAATGTTTTCTTTTGAGAAGTGTCTGTTCATGTCCTTTGCCCACTTTTTGATGGGGTTGTTTGTTTTTTCTTGTAAATTTGTTTGAGTTCATTGTAGATTCTGGATATTAGCCCTTTGTCAGATGAGTAGGTTGCAAAAATTTTCTCCCATTCTGTAAGTTGCCTGTTCACTCTGATGGTAGTTTCTTTTGCTGTGCAGAAGCTCTTTAGTTTAATTAGATCCCATTTGTCAATTTTGGCTTTTGTTGCCATTGCTTTTGGTGTTTTAGACATGAAGTCCTTGCCCACGCCTATGTCCTGAATGGTATTGCCTAGGTTTTCTTCTAGGGTTTTTATGGTTTTAGGTCTAACATGTAAGTCTTTAATCCATCTTGAATTAATTTTTGTATAAGGTGTAAGGAAGGGATCCAGTTTCAGCTTTCTACATATGGCTAGCCAGTTTTCCCAGCACCATTTATTAAATAGGGAATCCTTTCCCCATTGCTTGTTTTTGTCAGGTTTGTCAAAGATCAGATAGTTGTAGATATGCGGCATTATTTCTGAGGGCTCTGTTCTGTTCCATTGATCTATGTCTCTGTTGTGGTACCAGTACCATGCTGTTTTGGTTACTGTAGCCTTGTAGTATAGTTTGAAGTCAGGTAGCGTGATGCCTCCAGCTTTGTTCTTTTGGCTTAGGATTGACTTGGCGATGTGGGCTCTTTTTTGGTTCCATATGAACTTTAAAGTAGTTTTTTCCAATTCTGTGAAGAAAGTCATTGGTAGCTTGATGGAGATGGCATTGAATCTGTAAATTACCTTGGGCAGTATGGCCATTTTCACGATACTGATTCTTCCAACCCATGAGCATGGAATGTTTTTCCATTTGTTTGTATCCTCTTTTATTTCATTGAGCAGTGGTTTGTAGTTCTCCTTGAAGAGGTCCTTCACATCCCTTGTAAGTTGGATTCCTAGGTATTTTATTCTCTTTGAAGCAATTGTGAACGGGAGTTCACTCATGATTTGGCTCTCTGTTTGTCTGTGATTGGTGTACAAGAATGCTAGTGATTTTTGTACATTGATTTTGTATCCTGAGACTTTGCTGAAGTTGCTAATCAGCTTAAGGAGATTTTGTGCTGAGATGATGGGGTTTTCTAGATATACAATCATGTCATCTGCAAACAGGGACAATTTGACTTCTTCTTTTCCTAATTGAATACCCTTTATTTCCTTCTCCTGCCTGATTGCCCTGGCCAGAACTTCCAGCACTATGTTGAATAGGAGTGGTGAGAGAGGGCATCCCTGTCTTGTGCCAGTTTTCAAAGGGAATGCTTCCAGTTTTTGCCCATTCAGTTATGTGATATTATTAAGTAGAAATATGCCTTATAATTAATAGGTGATCAGACAAGGAGGGAATATTCAGTGTTGAATGACCAGATGGCGTTTCTTGGAGTCCTGGCCTGGGGAATGCTTTGGTGAGTGGGTAGACAGGCTTCAAGGAAGCAGGATTTGCCTACACAGAAACTCAGAGGCCAGAAGGCACATTTTGGCTTCACATGTTTTCATTTTTTTTTTTTTAGCATATTTTGCTTTTTGCTACTCAGATGTTAAGAATTTAAAAATAACGTATGTTGAGATACTTTATCTTCTCTGCTGTTGCTTTTGGGGTTCCTAAATTAACACACATTAAAAGGAGATGCATCTTGGGGAATTCATGGACCAGTTTTAAATAAAACATAAAAGAAGATAGTTGTTATTTTTAGAATCATATAAAGAAAACAAAGCCAGTTGGGGTCATCTCCTCATCTTTAAAACATTGGAGTGGAAGCAAAACCGTCGCCTCCATTGGGAGTGGAAGAAAGTCTCACATCAGCAAGTGTTCTGTGGCCAGTGCCAACAGAGCATGTGTTCTGTTATCAGATGCCTGCGAAAGCAGGTAGCACCAGTAACATTACTGGAATGGTGCCGTCACCAAGAATAAAAGACTATTTTCTTAACTTTGCAGCTCCATTGGCTGTCTGAGAGATGGGCATCTCATTTTAGCCAGCAGAACTACGTTAGCCTGTAGCCAGAAGAGTATGCTTACTCTTCTCTTCAGAATCATTAAAATTAGCACATCTGGTTCCGAGGATCTTCAACAGATTTAGAATAATTCAGAATGCAATTACTATGACAGAGAGATGGCATGGCCCATCTTTGCAACCCCAAAAGAAAGCCAGCCCTTTGTCACAAGGGAACTGTCTTTTTTCTTTTTATTTTATTTTAAGCTCTGGGCTACATGTGCTGAATGTGCAGGTTTGTTACATAGGTATACATGTGCCATGGTGGTTTACTGCACCTATCAACCCACCATCTAGGTTTTAAGCTTCACATGTATTAGGTACTTGTCCTAATGCTCTCCCTCCCCTTTCCCCCCAGTCCCTGACAGACCCCAGTGTGCAATGTTCCTCTCCTTGTGTCCATGTGTTCTCATTGTTCAACTCCCACTTATAAATGAGAACATGCGGTATTTGGTTTTCTGTTCCTGTGTTAGTTTGCTGAGGACACATGCACACGTATGTTTATTGTAGCACTATTTACAGTGGCAAAGACTTGGAACCAACCCAAATGCCCATCAATGATAGACTGGATAAAGAAAACGTGGCACATATACACCATGGAATACTATGCAGCCATAAAAATGAATGAGTTCATGTCCTTCGCAGTGACATGGATGAAGTTGGGAGCTGTCTTAAGTTGAGGTCCCTGAAAGGAAAATTTGAGGTGGAGATTCTTGTGTAGGTGATTGATTGAGGGATTTCCACAGGAGACACCTGGAAGGGAGAGGGGAGAGGATGGAGAAAGGGAAACAGAGTGAAGGCATGGCTGCTGGTGAAATGGGCCTGAACCAAATCCCAAAGGGAGATGTTCTGGAACACAGCTGCAGGAGAGAGTCTAAGTTGTCTAAGGCAAGGGAGCTGGGCTTTCATACACTGCCTCAGTCCATCAGGGTCTCCAGGTGCTCCAGGGTGCAGAGGTGTAGCTCAGAAGTCCTCTGGAGAAGTCACCACTGAGAGTCTTCATAGCAGCCCCCAGAGCACCCAGAAAAAGGCACGTGGAGGTCTGGTCCAGCCTCCCACAGCATCTGCTCTAGGGTGCTCTGTGCAGACTTCCCTACCTCTCTCTGGTCCTTCAGCATGCAGATGGGGGTGGGAGTGGGAGGTTGTATCCCTCACTATTGAAATCTCTCTATGAAAATCTGCTCTCTGCCCAAGGAAACATGAGCTCTTTCCCAGAAAGTGACCGCCTTCAATCTCCCCAAAGTCTGAGTCTTGGAGGGTGGCCCAGCCCAGTGTGAGCAACCTGGCCATTGTCCTACACCCTTACATCATGGAGGACGAGGAGTTTCATTCACATGGGTGACATTGGACACACTTGCTCCATTTGAGTTTTTTTTCTCTCTATTACCACTGAAGAGAACTTCAGCACTGTTCAGCACCCTATTACCACTAAAGAGAACTTCAAATGTCTTTGACCACATTAAAGAAAGAACACCTCCTAAGGACAAACATTACTAATTATCTAGAGATGATAAAGCCCAGATCCATATTGAATAACAGCTAGGTTTGAAATTAGCAGGGTGTCTGCAGCTGTCTTGCAGTCATAGCACTGAGTGTCATAGCTGATTTCTTCCCCACTCCTTCAGGGGGCTTCCAGCATCCCCTGCCCCCCCAAACACATTGCCTTCTGATTGCAGTCTCTCTGTCTCCCTCTGGGAAAATGCTGTTCTTGAAGAAATTCTTACTAATTATGCAGTTTGCCTCTTACTGTATTGGCATAATAATGATAAGCTCTGACATCTGTGCAGAAAGAGGACATCATGAGTTTCTGTTCTTGTTAAGATGGCCCAGGAAGGCTGATATTTTGAGGCTCAATTCACTTAACAAATACACATGAACTATGTCTTCAGTGTATCTCTGGACAAAAAAGCAGAAAGGCTAGAAGGGGAAGGGGGGAAGCACAGGCAAAGGTTGGGGCTGAAGTGTGGCAGGAGAGGCTCCAGGGTGCGTTAAGGAAATTTCAAAAGATTTTACAAGTGTGGATGTGGGTAATAAATTTAGTTCCTTAAATAGTAAAATGGTAGACAGAAACTACAAATGGAATGCCTTTTTAGTTATTCTGCAGTGATTAGGCTGAGGGTCTTTGTGTTCACTTCATGTGGAGAGTGGATCACGTGGAATGTGGATTATTGTCATGTGGATTTAGATACACATATATACATACATGTACACATGCATGCACATACAGGATACATATGTGTATACATATACAAATATATATGTATGTGTATCATCTTATTTAATCTTCAACTAACCCTATGATCTAAACTTTTCACTTTGTAAAAAACCAGGACTTCATGATATTAAACAGCTGTGCACTTTTCTTCAAATTCCATACTTTTCTCACACCGTTCTTCTGAAATCTCTTGACTTGCTGAGAACCATCATTCTGCCTCAAAAACTTTCATCCAAATTGAGAATATGTTAGATAGGGCCTTTCAACAGCACTCTATAGGAATCCCAACCCAAATGGCCTTAAGCGAAGAGATAAACGTGCTGACGTGTGGAAAAAGCTGATCATGACTAGGCAGCAGCCAATCACGGCATGCCCCTCCATCGCGCAGCTTCATGCTGATTTATCCTTAGGCAGTTCTGGGTAAAGGTGGATTAGAACAGATGAGAGGGTGTGGACATTCTACTACCTGATTCATTGCCTTTGGCAGCCACCTCCCATGGGGAGAAATCAGAGATGAAAACTACCCTGAAGCTCGGCAGCCTGCAAGCCACGTTCCTTCTATACAAAATCCAAATGGTCAGGCTTCATTACCTCATCTTCCTTCTGATGCTCTTTGCTGAGCAAACCTCTAGACTTTCCTCCAAGGCAGGAAGAAAATTTGGTCTGCCCCCATTTATCCTTCACTCCATCCACATGTGTTTTTTCTAATTATAACATAGGAACAGCATATAGCTACATTGAGCCTTCACTCCATGCAGGTGTGTTTTTTCTAATTATAATGGAGGGACAGCATATCCCAGTAACCAGGGGTGTAGCCAGTCAGGTTTTATCTTTGACAAGGCCTTGATTATACTCAGTAAAATACTTGGTTCTCAGCTCTCTTGATGCTAACCATTGTAGGAAGACAAAACAGCCCATGAGTCCACTGGCTTCTCCCCTAGTACTGGAGGCCATTCCCACTGTCTGCTTGACCTGAACACTCTTCCCTCAATAACTAACTTACCACATTTTTTTTCTGCCAGCGAACTTTGACACCTTTCCCCCACAATGCAATGGATTCCCCACCTGGCCCATTAGTAAGTGCCACTCAGCAAAACCCATCGTTGTTCTGGAAAGCAGGGAGTGGGGCTTCAGGCAGGCCAGACCTGGGGGAAAGTTCTGAAAGATGATGAGTAGATGGGAATGTATTGAGAAAAATGCTTCCGAACCAAGGGACCTGAAGCCCCACCCAAGGAACACAGTGTACTTCCAAACAAAGCGTTTCCCTAGAGCACCCCAGGGTAACAGCAAGGTCAGAGGTGGTGGGACTGGGCCAAGGGGACTGTGGGCAGTGAATCACTGAAGGGTAGAACTTCTGTGCTAGCCTCCACTTCTCAGCGGGACTGAGATGAAGGGGTTATGCTTGTGATGGGGTAACATTTATAAAATGTTGGGTAAACTTGCCTGAGATCAGCTCTCAATAGAATCCTCGTCTCATGATCTGTCTTGAGGGTGCACAATCTGAGACAGCCTCTCTATCTAATTCACCATAATGCAGGCACAAGCAAAGCCTGAAAGAACAAACAGGTGACAATCAATCCACCTCTAGTTGGAATTCCAAGGTAAACTTCCAAGCCATGGGGGCATCAGAGCCGAGTGAAGAATGTTTACTGGGGAGCTGTGGAGGTGAGAAAGGCAGGCACGTGAAGCAGAGAGGCAATATCCATGAGCTTCCTCTTTTCAAATATTATTTTTTCTGTATACATACACATACATATAAATTTGTGTGTATCGTGTGTATCTGTGTGTATCTGATGATATTCAAACTAACTCCATCTATTAATGTCTTCTATTAAACATTCAAAGTAAAGATGAAATATTGGATGTTTGATCTATTTCATCCAAGTGAAATGGATTTGGAGTTTACTTCTCCTATTCCTGCTCATGGTTATAAGGAATACAAGAGGAAAAAGAATCACATGTATTTATAATTCTGGAGATTCTTGCTAAAGATGTAGAATACTTGTAATTGGAGGGTCCTTTATGGTTTAATGGAGAGAAGGGATGGGGTATGCACGGCAGTGAGTACTGATATGTGGCCAAGGCTGTGGGGAAAACCACCCCTGTAAAGCCAGGAGAAGGGTCAGAGGGGAGTCCAGGAGCAGAGAAGCCAAAAGCCAAAAGGCTTGGCAATGCATTAAGGAAAGAGAAAGATTTAAAAAGTGATTTATCTTCTGCATGGCCAAGAAGGAAGACCTGGGAAAAGTTGCTTTATGGAGACGTCCACTAACCCTAGTGCCTTCACCCCGAACAAAATCTTCGGGAGAATCTCTATTACTGGCCATGGCTGTGGTGTAAGAGCATTCTTCTTGGTAGTGTATATGGCGATATGGTGCAGGACAGATAGTCAGGAACAATCCAGGCATAAGAAGGAGGCATTGGAAAAACACCAAGCAGGAACCAGCCCCTTTAGAAGACACATTTCGAGTCTAACTCTTCATGCGCCTGTTCCTCCCTCTTCCCACTATGCCGCTCCCCGGATTCTCACTTGCTTCAGCAGCAATTCTTTAGTCATGGGGCCCTAGCCCAATGGCTCAGCAACTCCCCTTATCGACATGGATCCCAAGGCTAAAGCAGGAGACCCTTAACATGCTGGATGGCAGAGTTCCCAGAACTAAATCTCTATCACATGTAGTTTCCACATGGAAAGGATTGTGACTCTCAACCTGGGAATAGCCTGAGCTAGGAGGCACATGAAGCCCTGAGATAGCCACAGAAAATTTATGCTGGAACATCAATTTCTCACAAAATATGTACAAAAAATAGTTGATAATTTTAACTGGTAATTTTAATGTTTAAAAATACTAAACGAAATGTGCATGAATTGTAGAAAAGTATGTAATTCATAAAGATTTCAGAAATACACTTTAAAATCTTGCTACCGGAAGGCTACTTTGGACTAGGTCCCCAGGACTTGGGGGAATATGCTTCTGATATTAGAAGAGGGATGATTTGGTTGAAAATTCTGAGAAATGCAGTACCTTGGAGAAACATTCAATCAGAAGCCCAGCTACAAGTTCTGTGCCTGTCCCTTAGTTATGTGAGGTTATTATTTGGCTTAATTCCTTTTTAAGTTAAATGAAAATAATGAGTGTGCCTGTTAGACACCACATCTTGGGTCTGCTGAGATGAATGCAATCCAGGCTGTGCTTCTCTGGGGGACATAGGCAAGTTAGCATCTGTAGAAGCCACTGTCAGTCCTTGGACCACACGGGGGGTCCCTGCAGACTGTTTCAGGATATCTCTGCCTGGAAGCATCCTCTGGCTGAGGACAGTGCTTTGCTCAGAGTTTGAAGGGGCTGGAAGTGCCAGACAGTTTATGTTCCAGGAGCAGGCCCCCCCAAAATCAGGCCCCACAGTTGGTAAATAAATGCACCAGCTTTCCTGCTCTTTACTGCCCTGAGGCCTGTCCTTCTCAGGCTATGCACAGGGTCCCAGTGGGATTGCGCCTCCATTGTGCAAAGGTAGAACCTGCTCAATACCTCATCTTTTATAGATTTTCATCCCTCCCCATATCCCACTGGTGGTTCCCAGGGTTGACTCCCATGTCCACTGCTGTCATTAGGAATCCTTGTCTTAGGATTTGCTTTTGGGAAGGGGAGACAAACTAGGACAGAATCTATGTCTGATACACTGTGAGAAGCTGTAACGGAAGTGCTGTGAAAAACTAGAAGTCCAAAGAGAAAATAACAAATTCCATGGGAGAGGGAAGAGATGGGGGGAGGGAGCAAAGATAATTTCCCAGAAGTGCCCATATTGCTCAGCAAAGAACGGTGAGCTGGAGTTGGCCAGAAGGCTGCAGTGATGAGAAGCATACACAAAGCAGAGGGCAGAGCAGACATGAGGCTATGAGGCTTGAGGACCCTTCCTTGGCCTGAGAGCAGCAGGATCCTGTTGGAGACTCATTTCTTTCATCTACACAATGGGGCTATGGGGCCAAATAACCTTATAGAACCTGTTTGTCTCCAATATACTGTAATTCCAGCTCTAACTCTCATTCATGGGAAGCAACTGGAGGCCAGGACTGTGGATGATCAAGCTTGCCAAGAGTCCCTTAAAGAATTCTGTTCAGCAACATGAGCTTGGAGCAAAGGAGAAAGAAGGAGGGCAGGCAGGTGGTGGCCCTCTCCAAGGGGTCTGCTTTTAATTGAAGCCACATTGAGTGACAGGGCTTGGCTGACCAGAATGCACAGGGAGGGGTTGGCAGGGTACCCATGACTGTGCTTTCCAGGGTGAAATTGAGTCTGGAAGAGGAGGAGAAGGAATCTGGTGGTAGGAAAGTGTATGAGAATGCTCATTTCCAAATGAAAAGCTTGCTTCCAAAAAAATGAGTGAGTTAAATGGAATTATTAGCAGGACCATAGACGACAGCTGTATCTGGAGGCTCTGGGGTGTGCAGTGGGCAAAGATGGCTTCATACTGCTGTCCTTGGAGTGGCCCTCCCTCATGAAGGAAATACTTCCGTGCTTGCGAAGATCTTGCCACGGTGGGTTTAATAGCCATAAGCCAAGGTGCAGAATTTATACAATATTGAAAAGGAAACTTCTGGGATTTATTCAGGTGCATGCCAGATGTTGCACTGGCAGTGGCCCCTCAAGGAGTGACTCTTGGAAATCAACTGCAGACCCTGGAATCCCACACTCTTTTCCCCAGTTAACCCTTAGATGACCGCAGATGCCAATCCTGAGATCGTCCTTAGTCAAGAGGCGCTGGTGGTCATAGCATTTATTCAGTGTTGCTACTTGCAGAGCTGTGGCCAAGGTACAACAGGCAACGTGTTAGAATTAGCATGAAGTATCTCCATGTTGTAATAAATTTGTTCACTTGGTGAAGTAAGCCCTACATACGGGATAGATGGTTGGTGACAACCTGAATATTGAAATTCATTTGACTATTTTGTAAGGCCTTCTATTTGGAAAAATGTCAAATGTGCCCCTATGTTTTTAGAGTTTGACGTGTGTGGCTGCAGAGCTGGGACTGGAGGCTCACAGGGGGCAGGAACCATGCTTTAAGCTTCCTCTACTCTCTATCCCACTCAAAGGGCCCAGCGATGGATGCACACAGCAGGCACCTAATTGATGTTTTCTGTTGTGAAGTTCCTTAGGGGATCTCACGGGCTGCATGGCTCTGTTCATGTCATGTGACATCTCTGGGGCTCGGTTTTCTCATCTGTAAAATGACTTTCCAGAGATGAAGTCTTCCCTTTACGCTCTATGAAACACACATTAAATCCAAATCTGTGCTGTGAAGGCAGCCACCACTGAAGGCAGACTGGGAGGGAGCACAGCTGGACAGGCCGTGAGCAGCTCTCCCACTTTCGCACAGTCGGCCTAAGAGTGCTCCTTCTGTGCTGTCCTCATTTTATTTGGATGTGAGTTATTCAGCATTATCCCCATCCAGCCAAAATTACTACAAGGCAAGGATCCACTTGAAAACTGGCATCACTGACCACAGGAGAGGACATGGCACTATGATCTCAGCAAAGCCCCTGACCCTTAATGTTTTGGGTAATGTTTGGAGCAAGTATTTGCCTTCAAGAGATACACAGGCCAGAGGAAAGTTCAGAGGATGCTCAGGTATTTGAAATAACAAGTAAAATGATCATTAGAATTGGAAAACCAAAAAAGGATTCTGTAACCGAAGAAAATTCTTTACCATGCAACATTCGTCAAGGCAAAGCTATCTGAGGCTGGAAGATTCTGGTATGCTGTGGCATAAAGCCCTTGTGGCAAAATCAGAGTATGTCACATCTATGGTTTTTTCTGTCCAGAACAGCACTTCTTGTCTTTCAGGTAATATGTTTACTCCTCCTGTGTACTTGTTTGTTGAGTTTGGAACTATCAATCATCATTCTGTGATACCCTGGACCCTGGTGGGCACCTCACCCAGGCTGACCCAGTCAGAGTTCTCTATGAGGACTGTAGCTGGAATCAATGTGGAGGGTCCTGTTTCCTCACTGGTCCCAATACTGTGAAGAGGCAAGCCCCACGGTTCCAGAAGAAGCCATTACCCCAGCTTCACTCTGACAGCCGGCCAGGGAAAACGAGGCAAGCACCAGAGAGAAGCAGATGCAGGAAGCAGAGGACCAGTCCCCAGCCATCCTTAGGGCCAGCTCCACGTCCCCACTCAGCTCCACGTCCCCACCCAGCTCCACGTCCCCACCCAGCTCCACGTCCCCACCCACACTGCCTAGGGCTTTGGCTTCTGTTTTCATCTCTCCTATTTTTAAAGTCTTTTTCTTTTAATTGCAAATGAAAAAGGCTCCAGATGTAGAGCATTTATAAATGAAAGAAGCCCTATTCTGTATGTATGTACACACCTTCCTCAGCGGTGTTGGAGCAGGTGCTTGCTATTTATTGTGTTCCTAAGTATCTAGTTTGTTCTGCCTCTGGCACAACTTGTGACTCTGACCTAGGAAGGCTGGAGGAGAAAAGTAAGTGGGTTTGCTCAGGGAGAAAATAATGTTGAACATGTTTTTGTGAATGAAAATTTTTTTGAAAAGGAGTTTGGAGAAAAGAGATTTTATTCTGGTGTACAGTTTGCAAACTGGGGACATGCAGCCTTCATTGTAAAAACTAAGATGTGTACCAGAAAGCAAAGGGAGAGCTCTGGTTTTCTAGTGAAAGTTCCTGCCCAAGTTCCCAATCAGGTTCATCTATGCAAATAAACCCTGATTGGTCAAGGCAGCTGAGTCCTAATTGGTTGAGGCAGCTAAACAATGATTGGTTGAGAAAGGGCTCAGCTTCAACCAAGTCCCAAACCTGAACACAAGTGTCAGTTTTCAGGGAACTCAAAGTGTGTGTGTGACGTCTAGTCAGCAAATAGCTACTTGGCTTTATTTTAAATTTGGGCTTAGTTTAGTAATATAACTTTATTTACATTTGGGATCCATCTTTCTGGATTGGCTTTTTCAGGCTCATATTTAGTCACATCTTATAATGAAACAAACTGTCTCTAGAACATATGCATTTGAGCACTCAAGTACTCGAGTACCCAAGGAAGGTGAACAAACCCAGGAGTCCTGTAAATAGCCATCCTTCCAGGTCAGCACATAAAGTTGGAGGTGCAGCTTCAGAAGAAGGCTAGATCTGCCTTTACCCGGAACAGTGAGTGACTTTTAATAAAAATGAAGAAATAATGACGAGAGAAAATATTGTCTCAGTTGTATCAGATTAACCAAAACCATTAACGTCAGAGCTTGATGGAACAATCACCTATCATTTTAAACAAAATGTGGGTCTACTTTGGTGGCTTCCCCATAGGCCCAGAGGGTGCTGGATGCGGATCTTGTCATTCATGTCCTTGAACAGGGAGCATTTCTCATAAGATTTCCAACTGGCAGATATGGAGGGGAAGAGAACATTCAGCAAATTATCGTCAAGAAACTAAGGACAGAAGTGAGCCCCCCACACCTGATTCTTAGCCCTTCATCTCCTAGATTCCTGAGATCTGAATCAATACATATTTGAGGCTATGGTCATTTTTTTAGAACTTTTGCTTAAGCAACTTGTTTAAAGTTCAAGAAAGAAGCAAAGATAATATTTCCCTATTAAAGAAAATCCGTATTAAAGATTTTGAAGGCTTTCCACTGCTTACAGAGTAAAGTCAGGACATTTCAGGAGGACCTGAGAGGTCTTCCATGGTACTGCTTCTTACAATCCCCAGCTGTATCTTCTTGTTAAATTTTCTGTTTCCTCTTCTGCCCCTACCTCCTTTTGAGGGTTTACTCTTTAGAATACAGCAAATAGGAAAATTCTCTGCTGATGGTGAAAATATGAAGTAGTATAAGCACTTCAGAGGGCAATTTGGCTATCATCTAGTAAAGTTCATCTTCATGAGATACTCTAAGACCTACCCATTTCTCTTCCAAAAAGAAGCCCTAGAGAAACTTCCACCTTGCACAAGGAGGAAGCTACGAGAATGACCACCTGAGGCTTTTAAAAAACACTTTAAAATGCCATCAAAATGTTTATTCATTGGTAGTGGATAAACAAATTGGGGATATATTTTAA
This sequence comes from Hylobates moloch, assembly GCF_009828535.3. NCBI lineage: Eukaryota > Metazoa > Chordata > Mammalia > Primates > Hylobatidae > Hylobates > Hylobates moloch. The sequence goes on from NW_026652296.1 coordinate 39,045,651, forward strand.
CTACTACACAATTGTTAAAATAAATACACTAAATCTACTTATTTTAGCATAGATGAATTTCTAACATCTAGTGTTGAGAAACAAAAGCAAGTTGAAAATATTATGAATAAAATAATTCCTTATTCATGTAAATTTAAAAAACAGAAAGCAACACCATATACAATGGTTACATACACATATTATAAATTTTAAAATGTGATTTGAAAAGATGCGAACCACCTTCAAGACAGAGGTCAGAGGTCTTTTTGGGTGAGAGAAGCCAGTGGGATGAGGGAAAGTTACTGTGCCAGCTAACATTGTACTTTTTTAATGTTCTAAACAAATATGGCACCATTATTTTGAATACTAGTTTGAAAAATGTAAGTGTTGTTATGAGTGTTTGTAATATTAATCAAAAAACTATTTAAAATTTTTGAAATATTTGATAATTCTAAAAAAACTGTAAAAGAACTAAATAGATTTAATATAACAGCAAATAGAAAAAGGCAGTGGTTGCAATATTAATATAAAATAATATAGAATTAAAAGGTTAAATCCTAAATGGAAAAACACTTTCATTTTGTTTCCACCTCCTATTTTAATTTGTATCTTCTCTGGCTAGAATTTTATTAATTCTTTAACCTTTTATTATATTGTGTGTGTTTTTATATACCAGCTCACATCCTTTGTAGAATGAGGCACAGTAAAAATGAACAAAAAAGACACCCAACTCTTTTCATATTGGCATAATTGAAACAAGTCTGACATTAATCCTAGTGCTTTTGAAGTGTGTTATATAACTTGTACTATCATTTTGGTTGTTTTAATGATATAGAAAGGATCATCGTCCATCCCGACTAATGTATAAATCTTTCCAGACACTTAGGATACAGTCAGCAAATCTTTTATCTAAAGTTGGTAAATATTTTAGGCTTTACCAGCAGGAAGGTCTCTGTGCAGCTGGATGCTGCTGTCGTAGTGGGAAACTGGCCATAGATAATATGTTAATGAATGTGTGCAGCTGTTTACTAATATAGCTTTATTTACAAAACCAGGCATCAGGCTGAGTTTGACCAAGAGCCAGAATTTACCACCTCTGAGTTAGGACACAGGACCCTCCGAGGGATTTTACAAGCCATTCTGAGGAACATTTTGGGTCTTGTGCTCAAGGAAATGGCTTCTTCAAGGATTGCACAAGATAAATTTTACCCTCAAGTTCTTTGCTTTACATGGACAAGAACTTTGACCTCCAAAACTGGGTGAAATGAGACATTTGCTTGTATTTGTTTTTATTTTAAGCAACTCTTCATATGTGTAATTTCCTTTTTCCCCACTGAGAAAAGTACATCATAATTTCCAGAGAATTCAAATTTTCTTTTCAGTTTTTAAATCTGTGTCTTGGCTACATCTTAGGGAAATTCTGCCCAAGAACCAGTGGAGACCAAACTGGAGATGAGAAGACACATCAACAGTGATTTACCCAAGATGGGGTTTGTTTAGTAGCACCAACTGCCAGTCCTTCCCATACAGACTCCTATGGGGCAGACAGATACGAAGACAGCAAGCCACTCATGAACGTGAATAGAAAGGGAGAAATGCTCGTTCATTCCTTATTTCTTTCGTTCATTTAACCAATATTTACTGAGCACTTACTGTGGTCCAGACCATATTGGACATTGAGGACATGAAGCGAACAAGACAGTCATTGTCTTTCCCATATAGGACTAACACCAGTATCTCTGCTCTAGAGATTTGCATAGAGAGTGTTAAATATGAAAACATGCCAGGGGGCTCATTTAGCTAGCAGTTTTTACCCTGATTAATGGCTGATCAGAAAAGAAAGGCCAAAGCACAATTCGGCTGGCATATACATAAGCCAGAAACGTAACAATCAAAGCCATCTGATTGACATTAACACCAAAATGTGAGGATTTGAGCATCCTAACTAAATTGTTAATCCTACTGTAGAAACTCCTTATATCTGGAATTCAAGGAGAACTTTTACTTAAATATTAGTAGAAGTACTTTTATGATTATCGCTTAATGTATTAGTATAGCAGCTGACCTCAGGCAATTTGGTTATGCAAAACTCTTAGGGTTTTTTTGTTTTGTTTTGTTTTTGTTTTTGTTTTTGTTTTTTGGTACAAAATGGCAGCTTTTAAAGAGGTTAGAGGTGGATGAGTATTCACTTCTCCCCCTACAACCTGGCTAGTAGACTCTAAGGAAAGCTAATTTTAAAGAAAACTCTGACACACATCCAGCTCTTATCGGTTGAGGAGTTATTATCAAGCAAGCACAGAAGCAGCTCACACGACTTGTTCTGTGAGCTCACTGAAGTCTCAGGCTTCTGTCCTGTTAGGTGCTCAGACCTTGCTTGGAAGGTCACTTGAGATAGACACCCACAATTCCACAGAGGGGCTTCTGCTAACCGTGTGGGTAGCTTCAGGCAGGCAGAGCCCTGGGGATTCCTGGCTGGACATAGAACTATAAAAAGATCAAGATTCAGGCAAAATCACCAAATATCACTGATACTTTGGTTGTTTATACCCTGTTATAATACAGGGGAGTATTTCCATAATATTTTAGCCAATCCATATACTTTGATTACCTTCAATTTCCCCAAAAGAGGACACTTTTAAAGCATGCATCAGCTTATTAACAAGCCACAAGTTTAACGCAAATCTGCATACTAATCAGACAAGCCGCAGTTAGATAGAGATAACAGAAGCTCTGCAATACTTATTCCAGCAGAGGGGTTTCCTCTCTCACCTGAGGCAAGTGTGCCTGCCTGGTTGAATTCTGTGAGGGCCTGAGTTTTAGCTCAACCCAAGTAACAGGCATGTAATCCCACAGTGTCTGTGCTGCAGTATTTAAAGTAAATTGCAGGTGATAAAATAGTCAAGGAAGCACTATTATTACTTGCTATTACTTATTAATAATAAATCAGTATTAATTACTATTATGGATTACTATTTATATTTTAGCTACTTATTTACATAAATACTGATGATTTGGGGAAAATTGTATTTTTTTTAAGTAAAAGTGAGAAGATAGGGCATAATAGTAACCAAATGAAAGGAAATAACCATTAAGAAACCCTTCACACAGAGATAGATAGATAGATTGGTAGATAGATTGATTTACTTTTTTTTTTTATGATACTTTAAGTTCCAGGGTACATGGGCACAACGTGCAGGTTTGTTACATATGTATACATGCTCTATGTTGGTGTGCTGCACCCATTAACTCGTCATTTACATTAGGTATGTCTCCTAATGCTATCCCTCCCCCATCCCCCAACCCCATGACAGGCCCTGGTGTGTGATGTTCCCCTTCCTGTGTCCAAGTGTTCTTATTGTTCAATTCCCACCTATGAGTGAGAACATGTGATGTTTGGTTTTTTGTCCTTGTTATAGTTTGCTGAGAATGATGTTTTCCAGTTTCATCCATGTCTCTACAAAGGACATGAACAAATCCTTTTTTATGGCTGCATAGTATTCCATGGTATATATGTGCCACATTTTCTTAATCCAGTCTATCATTGATGGACATTTGGGTTCGTTCCAAGTCTTTGCTATTCTGAACAGTGCCACAATAAACATACATGTGCATGTGTCTTTATAGCAGCATGATTTATAATCCTTTAGGTATATAACCAGTAATGGGATGGCTGGGTCAAATTTCTAGTTCTTGATCCTTGAGGAATTGCCACACTGTCTTCCACAATGGTTGAACTAGTTTACAGTCCCACCAACAGTGTAAAAGTGTTCCTATTTCTCCACATCCTCTCCAGCACCTGTTGTTTCCTGACTTTTTAATGATCACTATTCTAACTGGTGTGAGATGGTATCTCATTGTGGTTTTGATTTGCATTTCTCTGATGGCCAGTGATGATGAGCATTTTTTCATGTGTCTTTTTGCTGCATAAATGTCATCGTTTGAGAAGTGTCTGTTCATATCCTTCACCCACTTTTTGATGGGGTTGTTTGTTTTTTTCTTGTAAATTTGTTTGAGTTCTTTGTAGATTCTGGATATTAGCCCTTTGTCAGATGAGTAGATTGCAAAAATTTTCTCCCATTCTGTAGGTTGCCTGTTCACTCTGATGGTACTTTCTTTTGCTGTAGAGAAGCTCTTTAGTTTAATTAGATCCCATTTGTCAATTTTGGCTTTTGTTGCCATTGCTTTTGGTGTTTTAGACATGAAGTCCTTGCACATGCCTATGTCCTGAATGGTAATGCCTAGGTTTTCTTCTAGGGTTTTTATGGTTTTAGGTCTAACATTTAAGTCTTTAATCCATCTTGAATTAGTTTTTGTATAAGGTGTAAGGAAGGGATCCAGTTTCAGCTTTCTACATATGGCTAGCCAGTTTTCCCAGCACCATTTATTAAATAGGGACTCCTTTCCCTATTTCTTGTTTTTGTCAGGTTTGTCAAAGATCAGATGGTTGCAGATGTGTGGTATTATTTCTGAGGGCTCTGTTCTGCTCCATTGGTCTATATCTCTGTTTTGGTACCAGTACCATGCTGTTTTGGTTACTATAGCCTTATAGTATAGTTTGAAGTCAGGTAGCGTGATGCCTCCAGCTTTGTTCTTTTGGCTTAGGAGTGTCTTAATGCGGGCTCTTTTTTGGTTCCATATGAACTTTAAAGTAGTTTTTTCCAATTCTGTGAAGAAAGTCATTGGTAGCTTGATGGGGATGGCATTGAATCTATAAATTACCTTGGGCAGTATGGCCATTTTTGATTTACTGATAGATGATAGATAGATCCTACTAAATAAATATGGGTTCTAGGCAGAGTGGTTTGCAGTGGCTGTACCTAAGGTATGACAGCATTAAATATTAGTAGAGGTATCATCTTCATAGGTCTACTGGGAACGATGGAAAATCTGAACCTAAAGCCACCTCCTGTTAGTCAATCTTTGTCCTATAGCAAAATCTGAAAAAGCATAACCAGACAAATAAATTGTGTAGTGAGTTCTTGTTGTGTGTTCAATACTTCACCTCCACCTCCTCATCGGTCTGCTTCACAGCTTCGCATGGCTGGCAGGCACCTTGGTGCCCATGGAGGAGCTGGGCAGGTACTGAGCTCTCTGCAAGGCCATCCAGTTGGTGAACCGCTGAGCTGGATTACAACCTTGTCCATGTGACCCTAAGCCCACAGTCTTTCTACTCTACTACATTGAGTTTCTGATGATTCTTGGCAAGTAAGAGGACAGCCAAGCTCACCCAGCTTTTCTGAGGCTATGTGTGGGTGTTGGCCATGACATGCATGTTTCTGTGATGTGTATTGCTCCTGTAGATGTTCCAGGTGTGTTTGCAGGTCCCCTCATCATGTGAACTGGTCCCAAGGCCAGCTCCATGTCCTCCCAGAGTCATGGGTATTTGAACTTAGAATATGGTAAATACTCAATGTTTTGTAAGAGATCAGTCAATTAGCAAGTTTGCCATAGATCTTTTTGTTCCCTTAAGTTCTCATTTCTAAGCCCTTTCTCACAGGGGATGAGCTCATTATTTCTGGGAAGATTGAAATTTACTATTTTTTATTATGAACTTTCTCAATTTCCTTTATTTCCAGTTCAGATTCTATTATTACTGACTCCTTCTTTGCCTGCCATATTTGAGGAGTAAGTACCTCTTTCCTTGTCAAAGTGAACTCTTTGCCCTTGAACTCAGCTTTCTTTCCTTTTTAGGACCATGATCCTTGACGCTCCTGGGAACATTCTTCAATCTTCATTTTTCTTTTGGATCCTTCTCCTTGACCCTCAAAAGATGATGGCCCCTGATATAAAGCAGGATTCCTTCTACCCTGTGACTTCCTTCCCCTGTTTTCCCCTCTCTAGTCTTTCTGTCCCTACACATTTTGCTGTCACCCTTCCTGAGGGCTGGTGCTACGTCTCACTCACTCGTGATCCTCCACCCTCCCGTCCCCACTCAGGTCACCAAATTTAGACTGGAGATACTCGATAGGCAACTTTGCTTTTGTGCTTCCTTGAATTTAACTTTTCGGTTATATCAACTTTTAAAAATGGGTTTGGACAGCTCCAAAAGCGAGGGCATAGTATGGCTTGTTCACTGCTGTAGAGTCAGCATATAGTAAATGTGTGGTCAACATTTGTTGAATAACGTTGTATTCTTGTAATTTTCCACTTGTTTGTTTCCCCTGTCTTTGCATTTCAGCTTCTTGAATATGGGGGCTATATTTTATTTACCTGTATATTTCCAGCACGTGGCAACCACAACCCACCAGGTGCTCCAGGAGCTCTGTACATGTATATGAAGAGCTCTATATGCCCTTTTAGATGTGTTGAATTCCACCTATACATTAGTCTAGTTACTGCTTCAAAAAAGAAATTAGCTTGGCAAGACTTGCTGTTAATGAACACATATTGAGTCTTATACAAAAGTACTTTCTTTACTGATACACTATTTTTTTTAAAAAAATCACACTATAAAGTCATCCTTTTAAATAACTGCATAATATTCTCTCACAAAAATACACCATCATGGGTGCAGCAAACCACCATGGCACGTGTATACCTAGGTAACAAACCTGTACATTCTGCGCATGTATTCCAGAACGTAAAGTATAATGAAAAAAATACACCATCACTAATTTAATGCCTATTGTTGAGCATTGAGGTTGCTTTAAATTTCCCTTGATTTTAAAATCACAGTCATGAACATCCTTTGTATAAATCCTTGACAATCTCTGATTGTTTCTTTAGAATATACTGCTTAAGAGTGACTTACTTCATTAACGAGCACTAAAGTTTTAAGGATAGAAAGATTGTACCAATTTACATTCTCATTAGCAGAGAAGGAGAATGTGCATTAGAATGTACCTTTACTTTGATTTGTTTTTAATCACTAGTGTAATAATTTGTTGATTTTAAATAAGTAATTTTATTATTTAAATCAGCAGAAAATTGTTGAATAAAAGACTGGATAAGAAATGAAAAGAAAAGCCGGGCACGGTGGCTCACACTTGTAATCCCAGCACTTTGGGAGGCCGAGGCCGGCGGATCACGAGGTCAGGAGATCGAGACCACGGTGAAACCCCGTCTCTACTAAAAATACAAAAAAAATTAGCCGGGCGTGGTGGCAGGCGCCTGTAGTCCCAGCTGCTTGGAGAGGCTGAGGCAGGAGAATGGCGTGAACCCGGGAGGCGGAGCTTGCAGTGAGCCGAGATTGCGCCACTGCACTCCAGCCTGGGTGACAGAGCGAGACTCCGTCTCAAAAAAAAAGAAATGAAAAGAAAAATCATCAGAGTAAGACTAAAAAACAACTAAATTGTTACCAAATATGTAAATAGTTGGTATTGTGAAACAGTATTCCCTGATTGCTTTTCCCATTGGTTCAACTGTTGCTGGTGGTGATGACGCAAACCTGCAGGGGCTTCCTTGATGCTCCTGGGAACAGGAACATGTGGCTCCTTGAGAGCGGAACTTTCCTGCTTTGCTCCCTTCTGGATTCTCAACACTGACATCATACTTGACACCTGGCAGGCACTCAGTAAGTACTTGTTTAGTGAATGAATTAATGAGGGAGAGTAATAAGGAGGCCTGTGTCCCTTCTTCCTCTCTTTAGATCCCAGTCTGGGCCCTGGGAATCACAGGACAGGGAGAGTCAGACATCATGTTTTGTGCTTTCAAAGCCGCTTATAAACCTGAAGTGTGGCCGGCTGCTCTTCCCTGTGGCCAGCTCAGGCCAAGAGTGGTCATGATCACAGAGGAGGCCACAGGACACTTGCTCCAGTGTGTGGTGGCTGAGCCTGCATGGGAATGCAGAGCACCTGGAGCCCTGCCTGCAGGGACACATGGTGTACATTTAAAAATTAGAAATAAAGAGCTAAAAATATACTATAAATTAAACAACAACAACAATTTGAGCACCAGACAGAATTTCTATCTGGTGACAGAAAGTAATTTCTGTTACAGAAATTTATGGACAAGAGGAATCTCTGTACTGGAGAAGAGGAACTGAGATTGATACCAGAAATATGGCCTGGTACACAGTAGATAATGTACACACACACACACAGGCACACACACATGTACACACATACACACTTGCACTTGCGTGTACACATGCTGAATCAATGGCTGCCTAAGTGATGGATGAATGGTGATATCTAGATAGAAAGACAGAAGGAAAAAGAAAAGTACTCCCTTATTTCCCTTATGTGGAAATAATATGAAACACTTATTAGATATACTGGACAACAAGAGAACTAAGTACTCCAACTCTACTGCGGCATTACAAAAAACATCATCCCTTCACCACAGTGTAAGATTTAAGGGCAACCTGCCCAAGGATGCATGTTAAATAAAACACAGCAAGATTGCTGCTGCCCTGCCAAGTACTTCCAATCCATACTCAGGTCCTACTGAAATATGGGTTGTCCCGGTTAGTTTTATTAAAATAAATCCTTAAAGAAAAAGATAAAGCATTTTAAAAGACAAGTCAAAATGCATCAGGAGCCACATATCCAACAGAAACTTTATCCTCGAATGAGTTATGTTTGCCTCGCACTAATAACTTTTATTTCACTCAAATTAGAGCAATAATCTTCCATACATAAGTATCTTCCCTGCCCAATAATTCAAAGAAAGAAAATACAAAATGATTAGTAAAGAAAAATATATGAATTAACAGACCCTTTAAATTTGTTTTAAATATTTTGAAGATTTAAAAAGTGTTTAAAATTCTCTTTCCTAGTCAAAAATTGCCCAACTCTGTGTTTGCTTTCTGCTTGTTACATTTTTCTCCCTTACTTTTCTTTTGCTAAAGACAGGATTTTTCCACCAGTATCATCACTGCTATCATCATTAATAGCATAATTATACAAACATATTTAATGCTGAGTTTAATTTAATTTGTAATACATATGGTAATTGTAAGGTAATACCCACAACAACTGTAGTTTCTTACTTGGCCAAGAGAAGGCTTATTTAAGTGTTAGACTTCCATTCTGGCAAAATCTTGCCATATTGGAAGACATTGGAAAGAAGGATTCCCCTTGGTGTTTGGTCTTCTACTTAGAAAATACTTATTGCAGTTAGTTTATCTTCTAGTATTCATCTTTGTATTCTGAAGATAATAAGGCTTGAATTAAATTGATATACACCGAGGGGAACCAATATTTTATCCAATGTGAATTATAAATGAGATAATCCACAGTTATTCATTGTGGAGTTGTTGAGACTATGAAAGACTCGTTATCTTTGTATTCAGCTCTTCCTTAAATAGTGTAACCATACCCCCACCTCTGCTTGCTTTCTCTCCCTCCCCTCCAATGATAAAGAAAATGATAAATTTTCTGTTGTACATTCAATTCTTACTTTAAATAAAACTAAGTATAGGCATTGTACCTGACATTGCTACTTTTCTACCAATGTTTCAATTTAAAGTGCTAGTGTTTAAAAACATTTTCAAGGGATAAGATCTTCCATACTTTGTTTGAAGAATCAGTGGTAGGAGCAATGAAGTAAATTCTATGGAGTTTCTAAAATAGCACGTTTCTGAAATCATAAATAAGTTTATTCAGGCTCTAACCTTTTGCTGTACACAAGCAGACAGAAATGCATCTGTTACATAAATGAGAAAAAGCTATTATGTTGATGGAGCATGCTTTTTAAATCCTTTAAAAATGCTCACCATACAAACTTGCGTTTGAGCTTGTGTGTTCTTTTTGTTAATGTGTAGAAGTCTCTGTTCTCGAAATTGCCAGTGTGTACTTGGCTTAACTCAAGAATAGTTTCTTTTGGATTCCTTATTTGATTTATTTAACCTAATTATATTCTAATATTGCAAATATTACCATAAGTGGGTAAAAGTAAAATTCCTCTTCTGAAAAAAAAAAAAAGGAAGACAGAAGGAGAACCGCACAGTCCTCACCCACAAAGGGCAGATGTTGGGCGCCTTTACAGTACCCCCTCAAACAGAAGTTAAATGTTGCACTGCTAGTCTGAGTCAAGACCAAGACTGAAATTACCATGGCAATATTTCCATCCCCGCCACCACTAACCATCACAGACACATTCACGGTCATGCTACTGTAGATCCATCCATGCATCCCATGGCACGACAGGTGCCTGGGGGTGACTGCATAGACCAGCAGCCCCACCACCAGCCCTGGCCCCACCACCAGCCCACAGAGATCTCTCCACTCCTCTGTGCTTCCAGCTCCAGCTATCTTGCTGCCATGGCACTGAGCTGTCCCCTCTGGATGTCATTTTCACTGAGGGATGAGGGGAGGGGTGGGGCTGGCCATGTTGTCTCAAGACACACATCCCGTGGGATACTTGGGTTTGGCTCCTGCCATGAGCCCTCTTCCCACTCTGTGCAACACTATCCACTGGCACACAGTTTGAGGAGCTAGGACCTTTTACCTCTCTCTCTCTCTTTAGTCTGATGTGCCTTTCAGCCCCTCCTGGCTGAGTTAATGAGGACATCTGTTACCTCAGGACCTTGGAGAGAATGGCACTACAGAGAAGATCACAGGGAAGAGATGAGGACCTCATACACCACGCCTGTGTTTGTGTTTCTCATTTGGCATGGTTCTGGGCTACTGCAGGCAGAATGGAGTGCATTTTCTGTTGGGGATGTCAGATATGCGCTGAATACTACGAACAGAGGAGAGAAAGAAATATCTTATCTTCTTGCAGACAAATCAGAGCAGATGGGGATCTAGGCAGCTGCTACCTTTGTTTCTCAAATTACTTAATCAAATTTGTTTTAAATTTCTTTAAATTCATTCAATTTAAAGCTTCCAAAGCAGGTTGAAAAAGGGAAATTTGTGCAGGAAAGGGCCTTGAGTTGAGTTAGAAATGGGAAATTGTGTCCCAGGCCCCCACTCTAAGCCTACTTGAGATGAGTGGATTTCAAATGCATTCCCAGAAGCAAACCTTTGGAAAAATCCATGCTCTGCAAACAGGTCTCCTATACACAGCTCTGACACTGACCATCTTCCACCTGGCAAATAACATGTCCTGAAAGTTTCTGGGCACCACTTCCATGGATGGCTGTAAGGGAAGGGAAGCAGCAGCAGTAACAGAGGACACCAGCAAATGGGAAGAGGGCATATGAGGTGCCCTTGACCTTGGAGCTCACAAAGCACGTTGAGAATGTAAGAAGCAGAGAAGGAATCAGAAAATGTGAATCACGTGGGAAAGAGAGATGTGGAAATGAGGCTAGAAGTGGAGTAGGCTTCCGAAAAATGTCAGCTGTGGTGCTGGTGAAATGAGGTCGGCCTTGGAGCAGCAGAGCCTCCAGCTGAAATGTATCCTGGGCTACCAGCCGTCAGTCATAGGTCCACATTGCTACAGTGGCACCAACGAAGTGAAAGAAGAGGGAAAAGCACCACGTGCCACGATTGGCCGTGATTACTTGTCTCTATTGAGACAAGAACAACCACAACACAGGACTGGGAGAGAATTCACCAAGATGATCCAGGCAAAACACAAAAGGCAATACCTAACTCACAAGCTCCTCCAGCAATTTCCAAGCACAGTGTCAGTGTCTGAGCACTCATTCATTTATTCACTCAATAAACAGTTACTCATGGCCCATTGTGTGCCAGGCACCATTTGAATTATCAGGGCAGTGTATTGGACTGAATGTTTGTGTCCTTCCAAATTTCATATGTTGAAATCCTAACTCTCAATGTGCTAGTATTCAAAGGTGAGGCCTTTGGGAGGTGGTTATGTCATGTGATGGTTAATATTAAGTGTCAACTTGATTGGATTGAAGAATGCAAAGTATTGTTTCTGGGTGTGTCTGTAAAGGTGTTGCTAGAGGAGATTAACATTTGAGTCAGTAGACTGGGGGACACACACCTACCCTCAATCTGGGTGGGCACCATCCAATCAACTGGCAGCACAGCTATAAAAAAGCATGTTGAAGAAGGTGGAATATGCTGGCTTGCTGAGTCTTGTGGTTTTGGTCTTTCTCCCGTGTTGGATGCTTCATGCCCTTGAACATCGGACTCCAGGTTCTTTGGCCTTTGGACTCTTGGACTTACACCAGTGGTTTGCCAGGGGCTCTTGGGGCTTTGGCCATAGATGGCTTCAGCCACAGATGACTTTGCACTGTTGGCTTCCCTACTTTTGAGGCTTTGGGGCTTGGACTGAGCCACTACTGGCTTCCTCGATCCTCAGCTTTGCAGAGGGCCTATCGTGAGACTCCACCTTGTGATCATATGAGTCAATTCTCCCTAATAAACTCCCCTTCATATATACATATATCCTATTAGTTCTGTCCCTCTGAAGAACCCTGGCTAATATAGGTCATGAGAATAGAGCCCCCATGAGTGGGATTAGTGCCTTTATAAGACCAGAATGAAATTGGATCCTTATCTTATCCATGTATGTGATAAAGGGTTAATACCCAAAATTTATAAGAAACTCTTATAACTCAACTGCAGAAAATAAAATGGCCTGATTAAAAATGGACCAAGGTCGAGACCATCCTGGCTAACATGGCGAAACCCCGTCTCTACTAAAAATACAAAAAAATTAGCCAGGCGTGGTGGTGGGCACCTGTAGTCCCAACTACTCACGAGGCTGAGATAGGATAATGGCGTGAACCCAGGAGGCAGAGCTTGCAGTGAGCTGAGATCGCACCACTGCACTCCAGCCTGGGCAACAGAATGAGACTCCATTTCAAAAAAAAAAAAAAAAAGGACCAAGGACCCAAACAGACATCTCTCCAAAAAAGATATAAAAACAGCCAATAAGTATATGAAAAGGTGTTGAAGATTACTACTCATAAGGGAAATGCAAATTAAAATCACTATGAGATATTATGCCATATCTCTGACTATCTCTGAAATAGCCAAACTGTAAGGATGGCTCTTATCAGAAAGGCAAGAGATAATAAATGTTGGCCAGAGTATGGATAAAGCCCTAGTACATGGCTGGTGGAAGTGTTGATTGGTACAGCCATTATGGAAAATGCATAGAGGTTCCTAAAGAAATTAAAAATAGAGCTGCCATAATACCCAGCAAGCCCACTTCTGGGTATATATCCAAAGGGGATGACATCACCATCCTCTAAAGGTATCAACGTTCCCATGTTTATTGCAGCATTAGGTATACAACCTAAATGCCCATCAATAGAGGAATGGATAAGGAAAGTGTGATATATACACACATGCGGGGATATTATTCAGCTTTTAAAAAGGAGATCCTGCCATTTGCCACAACATAGATGGACCTGGAGGACATTGTGCCAAGTAAAATAAGCCAGACACAGAAAGAAAAATATGGCATGATCTCACTTATAGATGGAATGTTTTTTAAATACTCAAATTACGCAAAGAATGAAACAGTAGTTACCACAGGTGGTGGTAGGGGCGGGGTGGAGGTAGCGGAAATGGGAAGATATAAGTGAAAGGGTATAAAATAGCAGACAGGTAGCATGGCATGTCTACGGACCTAATGCACATCCTGGGGACTAAAGTTAATAACACCGCAGTGCATTAGAGATTTTTGTTAAGTAAGTAGATTTTTGCTGCTCTTGCCACAAAAAAAGTAACTAAGTGAGGTGACAGGTTAAACGGCTTCAGTACTGTAACCATTTTACTACGCGTATCCCATAACATCATGTTGTAACCCCCAAATATGCACAATAAAATCTTCTTAGAAGAAGAAGCAGCAGCAGTGGCCAGAGAACTAGCTAGCTAACTACCTTTGTGCCGTGGAAGATACAGTGAGAAATTGGCAGTTTGCTTCCTGGGAGAGGGCTCTCAACAGAACTGGACCAAATAAAACATACACGTCAGGAAATAAAATGTGCTATGAATGAAAGTGAAGTAAGGCAAGGGAGAAGAAGTGGTGGGAAGCTCTGCAGGAAAGGTCATCTGAGATGCCACAGGGCAATGCCATCTGTGCAGAGACCAGCATGAATGGAGGGGCTTCTAGGGATGGAGGATTCCAGGCAGAGGGAGCAGCCCTGCAAAGTCCTGGGGGAGGCAAGTCTGATGTCCTTCAGGAGTGGCGGCGGGGCAGGTCCTGGGGAAGTGGAGGGAGACAAGGAAGGTCTGAGAAGTCAGTGTGGCTTCTCAGAGGTTGATGTGATATTTAGGGACCCGGTGGCCACTGTAAGGACATTCAGTTTTATTCTACAGCGAAGCTGGAAGTCATTGAGAAGTTTGGGCTGTGATAACACATATCCTGACTCCTGTTTTCGGAGGAGCAGTTTGGCTGCTACATGGGCATCAACAGTGGGTGAGGGGCCTTGAGGGAGAAGCAGACGCACCTGCCATGGTCCAGGCAAAGTGGTAAAAGTGATGCCACTTGGTGAAAGCAGGCAGAATTTCCTGCTGTATTTTGGATGAGGAGGGTGAGGGAAAGAGTTAAAGAGACCCTCAGAAGTGGAAAATGCTGGGCATGGTGGCTTACGCCTGTAATCTCAGCACTTTGGAAGGCTGAAGTGGACGGGTCACCTGAGATCAGGAGTTTGAGACCAGCCTGGCCAACACTGCAAAACCCCGTCTCTACTAAAAATACAAAAATTATCCGGGTGTGGTGGCAGGTGCCTGTAATCCCAGCTATTGGGAAGCTGAGGCAGGAGAATCGCTTAAACCCAGGAGAGATCGCACCACTGCACTTCAGCCTGAGCAACAGAGCCAGACTCCATCTCAAAATAAATAAATAGATAAATAAAGTGGAAATGTCATTTATTGAGATGAGTAATCCCGAAGGTGTAGTGGGTTTAGGATCTGGCAATAATACTCCTATGCTAACAGCCAGGTACTAGAGTGGAGCTCGCCCTTCCAAGGCTTCCTTGTGTTATTCCAGAGCTGGGCATGGTGAAAGGTGGCAAATTACTGCTTCCTTCCCTCTCAGACTCTGTAATTAGCACCTTCATTCCAAAACATTACTGTATATTTGACTTACCAGGAGAAATTGTTAAAAACAGATTCCAGAGGCCAGTAGAAATTCCCATTCAGTAGGCCTGGGGAGGTATTCAGAATTGAGTGCTTTTTATTTTTTTATTTTATTATTATTATGGTGCAAAACAGGGTGTTGCTCTGTTGCCCAGGCTGCAGTGCAGTGACACAATTATAGCTCAATGCAGCCTTGAACTCCCAGGCTCAACCTTTCCCCTTGTTTCAACCTCCCGAGTAGCTAGAGGCATGAGCCACCATGCCTGGCTAATTTTCTTTTTTAAGTTTCTTAGAGACAAGGTCTCACTATATTGTCCAAGCTGGTCTGGAACTCCTGGCCTCAAGTGGTCCTCCTGCTTTGTCCTCCCAAACTGCTGGGATTACAGTCATGAGCCACCATGCTTGGCCTTTGAGTGTTTTTTAGCAACCACCCAGGGGAAGCTGATGCAGGAATCCATGGACCACTCTCTGAGAAGTCCCATCATGGAGGGGATGCTCCTGATGGTTTTGCTGTTGTCAAAAACAACCTGAAGGACACATGTCTCCTGGGCTGCTGAGGTGACCCCATCAGCCATCAGCTGGTCTCTCCTGGATCACCTCTGACAGACAAAGATTCCACAGGCAACGAGATCCTGTGTAAGAAAGGAATACATAGATGCACTCTGGGCCAATGCCTGGAACACATCCTTCCGAGCCTCGTGCAAGTATGTGGAGGTGGTGGGAACAAGCCTTGCAACACCTCTCCATTGTTAACCCACCAAAGTGCCAAGCCAAGAGAGGAGTAATCACGGGGTTTGTTGATGACATATACTGAAGTCATTCTTCAGGCTCTCTTAGATAACTGCTCTAACTTTTCTAATCAGCAGGTATTTGAAGATTGTGGGGCATAATAAAAACCTCTAATAAGGCCCTTTTATTATCCGTATATCAAGCAAGGTGAGTGCAGTAATGATCATATCTGGTAAACCATATGTAACCAGTGACATTGCATGGGATGGTCGTAAGTATAAAAACGGTTTCAACTCTAACCAGACAGTGGAACTGTGCATCATTTAGGGAGTTCTCATACACAGACATTCTTCCTCTGGCCTGATCCTATATATTAGAAAATGCTACGTATGCAATGTGTGTTCCATAGCAAGGCATGAGCGATGCTCATTAAAAATACAGATTCTCAGGCTCTAGGTTGGATGTTTTGAACATTTGAAAATTCCAGAGTCTCTGTAATTTTAAACCAGCTTCCCTGCAGTGCCAGACTTAGGCACTACTGATGTAAGTTTTTTCTAGATGCTCTACTTGAGACATGACTTAGAAAATATAGCAGCTAGCTTTGGATATGTAAATGCAACTGTCTCATCTTTTATAAGAAAATGGTTCGTGTTGGAGGATGACTTAAAGGCATCCAGCAATTCCTCCTCTAGCTACCCCTTCCTTATCAAGATGAGATGACACTATGGATCACTGCATGGACTATTTTGTAATTTAATTGTCATAAAGAGGTAAATACATGATTTGCGTCAATATAAAAGTCTCTCACGGTAGTAACAGAATATGCTATGTATGGAATCTCCAGATCAGGTCACTGTGGGCATCAACTTCAGTGTAATTCTCCAGGCTTGTAGGCTGGTGTGAGTCATAATCTTTAACCGTAGGAAACCAAGGCTGAATTATCTACAGCAGTACTGGGAGGCCAGTGCCTTGGAAAAGATTGGGATCAAATTGTGAGTAAAAGGAGGCACAGATAGTTTTGGAACTGCATGAACTGTAGACAATAACAATAGTTTCTTGGTAAATCTGTACAAACTCCTTTTTGGGGGTGTACATTGTTCTAGAATAAAACACCTCTATGACTCATTGGCACGTGGCATTTATGAGACAAGCACAGTTCCAGAATGTGAAATTGCCATGGTAATGCTCTTCATAACATACTGGCTCAGGCTGAGAATGGCACAGGCTTAACTTTCTGGAATATAAGCCTCCTGCTGTTGACATGGAAAGCCTCCGAATATCTTTACTTGGGAGGTTGTAAAGATGATTAGAAATGTCTCCTGATCCTGGAAGTGAAGCATCACTTGAAACTCTCCATTTGCCTTTTGGAGGTGACCAGGTATGCACTGCATAGAGTTTACCTTGGGCTGCAGAACATTACCAACCTCAGCACCTGTAGAGGAGTGCTGGGGATTCCTAGTTCCCATTTTCCTCTCCACTCTGTCCCCAGCCCTCGCCACACCCCCTCAGTAACTGATTCTTATGCCAGCCTCACTGGAGCCTTTCTGAAGCTGATCATTTCACTGATCCACTTCAGACATAATACCTTACATTTTAAAGATTTTGATTTGTTGTATATCATACCTGAATAAACCACCTTCTTGAACTTTAAATGTTGGAGAACCCTGCAGCTTGGCTCTGGGCCTTCTCTCTTTCTATTCTCTTGCTTCATGACCTCACGCATGCTTATAGCTTCAATTACCAACTATGTGAATCTTTCCTGAATTTTATTCTAACTGCCAACCTAGTATTTCCACTTTTCCAGGCTTCTGAAATTGAACATATCTCATTACAAGGACAGCTGTAGGGTTTTCTGCGGGAAAAGTTGTGGTTCATAACAGACTTTCCAATGACGTCCCCTGGGTAGTCTTTGTCCTAACAAAGAATAACAGAACCTTGGGAGGAAAATTGTGGGTGGGAATGCCCCGATGATGGATTCTCTAATCATGCATATGTTGCCCAAGTTAACTTCCATCCTGTCATCAAGCTGGGATTTGGTGCCTGTGGAAATAAAAGAGTATCTGGAGCCACCTCCTCAAAATCACCATGCTTCTTTTGCCTCTTAGAATAATCTACAGAAATGGCAATGAAAATGAGATAGATACATAAAGAGAAAAAGTTCTGGCGAGAGTTCCAGGTACCTTACATGGAAGCAGCTGGGTAAACAGTGATTTTGAGGCATTAACACATCATATTTGTACAGCAATGAGAGTTTTGAAAAACATTCATCCTTCACACTCAAAGTGAAGCCAGACATAACATTTACTAAAAAGCAAGAGTCTAGTACAGTGTTGGAGATGCATTCTGCCTCATCCAAATTTCCAAATGTTTGCTCCACTATTCTTTACAAACATCTCAAGGAAACTTCGACAACTTTTCAGCTTGTTTAATGTGAATGAAAGTGAATATCCCTGTGTTCTGGAAAACAAAAACCCTGTCTTTCCAGCTGCTTGGCCTGATGGAAGTATAAAGGCAGGTGAGTAAATTCTTTAATTTCATATTCAAATGTCCTGATGTCATTCTATGAAGAGAGTTATAATCAACACATTTGTAAGTCAACCAATGAACTTGGTTTCTTCAGGTCATAGGTTGGAGCCTGGAATCCTCACCTAAGTTTTATTTCTGAGAGTTCGTATGTTTTCTGTTAAGAAATCATCTAGAAACGCAAAAGTGCAATTTTCCTTCAACACTGTCCTGGGTTTTATTCTGCTTTGGGAAGGTGAGAGCTGTTCTGGGGAAGAGCTGGTTAGGACAGGAAGCGTGGGGAAGAAGGGCAGGGAGGGCACTATGGAGAGTTTTACTTAGAAACGGATTTCAGCCAAATGACAGGACTCTGAACTATTTGAAGATCATTCTTTCCTCCAACCTCCATCCAAATTAAACAACATTTTTCTGTTCCTCTTTCTCCTTTAGGCTTTTAATATGCAGCAAAGCTGTGCGTGATGTCTCTGATTTTAAAGGTTTCACCCAAAATGTAATACGACTATGTTTATTTTTTTCTCTTTTACATGAGGGAAGTGTTTCCATAAGACCTGGAAGACAAGACATAATGTGGGGACACAAAGGCAGATGAAGACTTATTGCTCATTCTTTTTTTTTTCCCACTTCCTGAAATAGACAATCCTTCCCTTCTGCTCCAAACCCTATTCATTGTGTCATATCTAACTAAAATGGCACCTTTCCTAAGAGTGCTTGTTCTTCGTGACTCTAGGACGTTCTATCAGCCGTTGTTGTGGATATCCTTCCCCACACATTTTAGAGCTCCAAGTACAGCACAGTGGCGGCATTTCATGCTCCCTGGAACCTGTGAGGTGGGTGCCACACCGTTTTCACTTTTTGGATGTGAAAGCTGAAGCTCAGAGGTCCTGTCCCCAGTCTATGTGTCAAGGCCATACGCATCAGTAAGTGAACAGTCAGGGTCTGCGGCCCCACTGTCCAGCTTCAGGGGGGTCCATGCTGAAACTCTCTGCAGTGCTCTGTCCTCCGTGGTAACCTCACTCATGGACTCCTTTAAGGCCTATTCTTTTATCTTCAACTAAACCACGAAGCCCTTGATGACAGCTTTTGTCTTGCACTTTTTTTTGCATCTGGATAGCCACTTCACAAAAGAATACCTGCAGGAGTCTATCATACGTGCACCGATTGAGATGGATCATGTGAGGATATGTAAAACCAGAGACTCGAAAAATAGCAAACTGAACTTTTAGATAAGGTAATCATTCTATAGCTTATTGGTGGTAGTTTATATTAATGGTCATTAGAATCATGTTGTTTCCAAGCAAATAACACAATAAGAAAATAATCCAGTAATACCCCTAAGCTTTGTGAATGTGTTGTGATCAGTTTTATGTAAGATCACACTGTAGTAAGTTATGGGGGGGTTGTCCAGTCACCCCCATGTGAGTAGTGTCAAAACACATACTCATCCCCACCCTGGGTCGCTGCCTTGGGTCCCACCCAGCAATGACTGTGAGTGCCCCAACACCTGAGCGCACAGATTCTCTTATTTCAGAACCCACCCATGTCAGGGAAGCCCCTGTCTCCCAGAGGTCCTTTCAGTCTAGACAGTTCCAGGGCATGGTCCTTTCCCAGGATGCGCACTGTGGGCATCTAAGCATGGGGAGGGAGAGTGGCCACTATTTGTATGTGTGGAATTGGCCACCTGGGAGAATCTGAGAAGGGTCTGAAAAAGTCTCTTCACATTCAGTTATTATGGAGCAGTAATGCAGGCAAAACTGTCCCTGGAATCAGTTCATGGTATAACCCAAGTGTCACAAAGAAAGGATCAGGGCAGAGAAAGTGAGCTTTGTTGGAGCCTGGGGTGAGTGGGAAGAGCAAATGGGAGATGAGCGACACAGGATGGGGTGGGGGCTGGAGGAGAGAGAGGGGGATGGCGCTGGCCCAGGAAAGATGACCACACCAGACTATGTGGACCCCACCTGAGGCAAAGCCCTAAGAGGAGTTGCAGCAAGGGAAGCTGGTGTCCCCATTTCAGGAAGGCTCCCTTGACAGGTAGGGAATGTGGACTTTCCGTAGAGTAATGCTCTGTTCGCCACTTGTCCAAATAGTAATAAATCACCAGTAAATTCCTGGTGCTGTTTGGAAGGCTTGGACTTCAAAGCCCCAAATTCACAAACAGGGACCTTTCATTAACTCTGGAAAAAGAATTTCACTTTATTTCAATTTGTGTATTTGGTTATTTAGTGGAAGCATATATTGCTGACCAACATGACATTCCGTTTTGAATCAAGTGCCTTTTATTCTAGAGCCATCAGACATTGAAATTATGTGTTTAAATGCTTGACCAGCCTTCATCTGTACCAAATGTTTGAACTTGCTTTTATAAAAGATGAGACAACTTTGCTTTTTAGTTGTTTTTTTTTTTTTTAAAGCTGGTTTTATTCACGAGATACCGTAAGACCAAAAAACCCCTCGGAGCTGTAACATTTTGATTTTCCTGGAGTTCAAAGTACTACCTTTCTCCATTAAATAATTTAAAGCATCTTTTTTGAGAGAAGGGAATAAAAGCAAGATCTAATCTGGAATTGAATGCCTTGTGGTGTGTTGTTTTGCTGGGGCCCGTCGCCTAGTTCTGTCTTTATTTCTCCTCTTTTCCTCCCTTCTCAGCTGTGCTTGAGTATCCAATGTCAAAATTATTTCTTTCATCAGACCCATGCAAATGGAATAATATTCTCTCTGCTGAATGTCACTGTTGCTTGGACCTTTTAAAGTTAAGGTCAAACATCCCTTTTTGTTTTTATTAAGAAGCATTGCATCACACAGAGAAAATATTAAACACTGACCTTTAACAAAAGCACTGTAAAGCAAATTGGGATCGATCTTATTTTCAGCTGGGACAATCATTTCCTTCAGGCTTGACCTGAGGATCAGATGTTTGACTCTTCTAGGAATCAAGGTGAAGATGGATAAACATGCAAGTTTGAAAGAAAGCAGGAACAAGGCAATCCAACTTGTATTTTCTGTAAGCTGGCGGCAGAACATTTAACTGCCAGCTCCTGACAAGGTTTGGAAAACTCATCAGTGGGAAAGCAGCCAAAACACTGCTCAAGCATGGGTGGTCACCAGCAGCAAAGGAGGGAAAGCAAGCCAGAAAGAAAGAAGGAAAGAAAGAGAGAGTTTTTATATAAGTGCTTTCCCACGATGTTCTAGCTATCTGCTTTCCTAAAGCAGTGTAACTGTCACCATTCTGCTGAAAGCTCAAATTAACATGTTGCAATGAGGAAGCATTTCATATTAATAACGGCATAAAACAGAGACAACACATTATCATCTATGCAGGCTTGGCGGGGCTGGTGTGCACCTTGCTTCCTAGTTTCAAGAATAGAATACTCACACTGCATCATATATCATGCCTCCCAAAACTCGTGGTCAGATGAATTTGAATGTCAATCTGGGGAAAAACTCCTTTCCACTCTTGAAATTTTGGTTTTGGTTTTGTCTGTCTGTTTGTTTTACTGTTAGACTGTCTGCACATAAACAGAGAGACCAAGACAACAGTAAGCAATACAAATGTCCACCAACTCAACAGTTGAAACAACTAAACTTAATACCCTGTAGAAGCACTCACGTACATCACCAATTTAAGAATTTTGTGAGAAATAGTGTACATTTTTTAGGTAAGAGACGAGTTCTCTATTAGGTTAATCATGATAATAGCATTGATATACTTTAGGTCTTTTTTCATATAAGTAGTCTGCAAACACTTTCCTCTTTGATTAGTGATTTTTTATTAGTGAGATGCATGGTCATCAAAAAATATGTACAGATGTTTGCCTCCCTTGAGAGTTGGCCAATTGCTCTTGCAAGGCAGGCCAGTTTCAAGGCCATTCAGACCTCGGGCACTACAAGGGGCAGCTCTATTTTGTGACAGGATCATTCCCTGTACTGGCATCAGAAATAAAGCTTGAAGGTGACATCTCCCAAGTGAACATTTATCTTTGTACTCAAAGAGCTGCTTTTTCATGATGACTGCCTCAGAGACTTTTTAAAAAAATGAAGCTCTCTGCCTCTGTTACCAAAATCCAAGGTTCTATGACAACCTCATGCTTATAAAGTTTTCTATTTCTTCCGTAATATGTCTGTAATTCCATGAGCCATGCCTCCCTCTCACTGTACCTGGCCGACTTATAAGGATGCAACTGAGTGTCCTATGTCTTCTTTTAGAGGGCAGCAAGACCAATGCTCATCTTCAAACCATGAGCAGCCTCACTTAATGAGATTGTCTGCTCTACAGGCCCTGGGCAGGGTTCAGAACATGCTCCCAGAGACGTTATCTTTGTCTTTGTCTGCAAACTCGCAACATTCAAACTTGAGAGTCAGGAATGGCCTCTATTTTGGGATGCTATACATGGTGACATAACTGGGTTTCACTGGATTTGCTCAACATATTATCCAGTTGTATGTCTGAATTGGTCCCATTTTTGCACAGATGTAGCTTCCAAAAACTTACAATATTTTTGAGTCATTCCATTGCTTTGGGTGCCACACATCTTGAAAGGAAAACACTGCACAGGTCAAGAAGTATAACTGTTAGCACTTGACCACTGCTTTTGCATCAATTTCAAGCATTCACTATGGTAAGTTGATATATTTCTAACATGTGGTATTGCTTCATCATTGAAGCTATATTTTTTTATTACATTGTTAGTTCAGTAATAACATATTTACCTGACATTGGAACTAGAACATAGGTTCTGGTTTAAGTCATATGGTAATGACTGGCTTTTGGATTTTAATTGTACAATCTAAGTTAATAGCAAATCTCCTTTGTATTTCTGTATGTGTCTGTGGGTGTATATAATAATTAATACCACATATTGCAGCTCTTTTGTTAAGAAGACCGTGGTCTGCATATTGGTGGGGGAAAAAGAAAGAGAACATTACAAGCATGGAGATCATCAGAGAATCCTTGATTTGGGTCCTAGTTTTGATTCTTGTTCCCTGTACAACTTTGGAAAAGTTATGTTGCCTGCCTTATACAGATTGGTTTAAGGATTGAGCGAGATAATTCATGTTAAAATTTAGCCCAGTGTGACAGTGAAAATATTAGGAAGTGATAGCTAATATTAAGAAGTGTTATATAATTATTGTTTTTGTTACAAAAGGAAGTTCTTATTCCTGTATTTGAATGGGCACATTTCCAGATGTTCAGTAAAACCATGTCTCAATGCAGACTTCTTTTAGGGGCTATCAGCTAGGGATCTTTAAGACACTATTAAGGCAAAATGTTCTGCTTCTATGTCTTCTGGCAATTTTTACACAATATAAAAATATGAATAAAAGCAAGTTAAATAACGTGTTTCTTAACACTTCCTTTCCAAAATGATAAAATAACTCATTAAGCACTTTCATAACCTTTAAATGCAATGAAACCAATATCCTTGTCTAGCAAACAGACAGGAACAATGGCAAGATATCATAGAGAAAAATGCTTTGCTTAAAAACCAGAAGAATTGAGTCCAAGCCTTTTCTTTGTCCCTGACTAGCTGTGTGATTTGAAGCAAATTAGTTCTCCAAGTCAAGCTTTATTATTTACTTACTTACTTACTTATTTATTTATTTATTTATTTATTTATTTATTTATTTATTTATTTATCTGCAAAATAGGAGAAAACATCCCCATTTCCTAGGAATGCTATGAGGGCTGAGATACGCGTTGCACAATCACCTTTCTTATATTATGGAGAAAAGGCATTGTTGAAGCTGAAGGCGATTTCAGATGGTTTATTCAAAAAATGTTTTTGTGGTAGCCTCATCTTTCTAATGATACACATCCTCACAGGGTGATGACAAAGCATGAATGACGATGTGAGCCACTCACACTGACATACTTCAAGGGAAATCCTCTCATGACTTTATTACTTTCACAGTCTCTACCCCCTCAAGCCTCAGACCAGCTGTTAATAATTACTAAACTCACACTCTCCTTATATCTTTTTGGATTTCAAAAATATTTAGTATTGTGATCTGTGGTCAGGATTCTCTTGATTACAAATAACAGAAAACCCATTGGGGGAATTTTGGAAATAAAAGGAAGGAGAGATTTGGTTACAGGATATGAGGGCTCTTAGAAGCAGGGGACCAGGGAGCCCCTTGGTCCTCCCCACTGCAATGAACCACAGTCCTCCTCTCTGACTAGAGCCCAGGACATTCTCTCTTCTGTCTCTTGGCCTCGTTTCACTCCAGGGGGGCGTTTTATTCTTCATCATTGCAGATGAGCCTTCGATTTACCACCTGATGAAGAGAAAAAGAAACTGGCATTATTTTTCCAAAATTATATACCCTGCAGTCAAATACAGCCAAGTTAAAACTAAGCTCTTTTAGTACTCATTTCTGGTAGTTTCAAATGGAAGAGGCTCATTGGCCCAGCTTGGGTCAGGTGCTTTTGCCCGGTCCAATCAGTGTGGCCAGAGAGGGAAGGAGGGTCTCACTTTATAAACGTGGCTGCCTCACTGTAACCACGTGGTTGAAGGTCTGGAATTTGGAGTTTGACTGTAAAACTTTACCTACCTGTAGTCAAGATGGTCTATGAATGCTACGGCTGTGGAAGGACAAACACAACTTCCTTTTTTTCTGTCCATTTGTTTTTTACAAAGCAGAGCCCCACACTTATCACTGAGATAGGGATAGTTTTGACCTTGTAGTTTTCCATGAACATTGAAGTTAACTTTCTCATACTAAAGTATCATTGCTGTCCCAAAGCCATGCAATGGGGTCATTACGTCAAATGATAGGAGAAAATAGTTTGATTTTCTAATTAAGAAGATTTTTTTTTAAGCAACTCACAAGTTTAAAAGGATTGTACCTACTTACAGTTCGCTATGTACAAACTGTAAGCAGTTTAATATGTACAAAAAGCTTGATTCTGCAACATAGGCATGCTCTTTTTTGTAAAAAAGAGTGAAAGTTCTTTGCATCACTGTGGAAAAAGACATTTCATTCATACATATACAATAGACTGTGTACTAGAACACAGTAGAAAATTATACTTTTGGATAATGAAAAATAGAAAGTATAGAATATAAAATCACATGGTTCATAATTTCATGGGCATCAGTGAAAATGCTACATGCAAAGCAGAACATTAAGCTCGTTATCATATGTTCAGTGTTCTGAAAGCAAACAAGCGACAGCACAGAGTAAAATTAAATAATTGCTTGTCAGACATGATGTGTGTATTCAGGTGTGTAGCATGGCTACTTATGGAGCAGTTTTGTCATTTTGCCCATTTTTAATTGTCTAACTTAAATCAATATGTAGTATTTTGGTTAAAGCCTGATGAACGTTTTCTACCTGTTCAAATCAAATGCAAACTGGATCCTCTGGCCCAGTTGTGAGTATGAACATAGATTTATTCTCTCTTTATCATTTCATATAGGAGATGGCAGTCCATAAATCTGGCGTCTCAATCTTACAGATACTTCTAGAATGATGAGATTACCTTTAAGACACCTCCACTCATTTAACTGTTGCTGAATCACTTTTTTTTAAATTATATTTTAAGTTCTAGGGTACATGTGCACAACGTGCAGGTTTGTTACATATGTATACATGTGCCATATTGGTGTGCTGCACCCATTAACTCTTCATTTACATTAGGTATATCTCCTAATGCCATCCCTCCCCACTCCCCCGACCCCACAACAGTCCCCAGTGTGTGATGTTCCCTGCCCTGTGTCCAAGTGTTCTCATTGTTCAGTTTCCACCTATGAGTGAGAACATGTAGTGTTTGGTTTTTTGTCCTTGTGATAGTTTGCTGAGAATGATGGTTTCCAGCTTCATCCATGTCCCTACAAAGGATATTAACTCATCCTTTTTTATGGTTGCATAGTATTCCATGGTGTATATGTGGCAATCATTAAAAAGTCAGGAAACAACAGGTGCTGGAAAGGATGTGGAGAAATAGGAACACTTTTACACTGTTGGTGGGACTGTAAACTAGTTCAACCATTGTGGAAGACAGTGTGGCGATTCCTCAAGGATCTAGAACTAGAAATACCATTTGACCCAGCCATCCCATTGCTGGGTATATACCCAAAGGATTATAAATCATGCTGCTATAAAGACACATGCACACGTATGTTTATTGTGGCACTACTCACAATAGCGAAGACTTGGAACCAACCCAAATGTCCAACAATGATAGACTGGATTAAGAAAATGTGGCTGAATCACTTTTTTGACCAAGGGTTTGGTTTCATTTTCTGATGGAATGTTATGCATTTGTATGCTCACCTTCATTTTCTGTTTTAAAAAAACACAAAATAAAATATCTCACAAGGTTTGGTGTCCTTAATTCCAAACGGTTTCTTGATCTTGAAAGACTTCAGGCAACCTGAAAGGAGCCCTTGGATCAGGGACAGTGCACACCTCCACTGCTGTGGGAAACCGTAGAAGAGTACAGACAAGTCTGTGATTAAACCAGTGGCCAGAGCTTGATTAATTCCATACAATCCACAAAACGAGAATTCAAACACAATGGAAATTTACAGGAGGTACAGAGACCTGGGCCAAGCAGAAATGATACCATTTTTTTTTCCCCTATTCATCAAGAGCTGGAGTCTTGTGTAGAAACCCTGGAGATAACCATTGTTGCTCCATAGCTAATGCGGTGGCCTAGTGCTGTGCACTGACTGCTTCTACTTGGATTATCCATGTGGATGTTCTCAACCCTGTCAACGAGTCCTAGAGGGGGTTGGGCTTCATATGAGGGAAAATGCAGTTGTCGCCTTTCAGTTATAATATTTTAACTATCAAATTATCAATATAGGATTAATAACGATGTTAATTACACATGTGTGGCAAAATTCTGTCCACACGCTTACCAATTGCTTTTACAACAGCTCTAAAAGCAGGTGTTGTTATTTTTATATTGCAGAATATGAATCTGAATCTCGTGGAAGTTAAATAATTTTCCAATGTCTCTAACTAGTAAATAGTAGAGTCAGGATTTAACATAAATCCATCTAAATGTAAAGTTTGTATTTTTCTCACTGTGTTATATTTTCTAGTTTTCTAAGCCACAATCTCTTGAAAATTAAAATATTATTTATATACCATAAATTACCCTTTAAAGTGCACAATTTCATGGTTTTTGGTATACTGCAAAGTTGTGCACCATCACCACTATCTAATTCCAGAACATTTCATCATCCCCCAAAAGAAATACAATACCCATTACCAGGCACTCCCCACTCCCCCTCCCCACAACCCCTGGAAACCACTCATCCACTTTCTATCTCTATAGATTTGCCTGTTCTGGATATTTCATATACATGTAATCATATGATGTCTGGCTTTTGCGTCTGGCTTCTTTCACTAAGCATGTTTTCAAAGTTCATCCAAGTCGCAGCATGTGTTAGTACTTTATCCGTTTTATGGCTGAATAATATTCCCTTGTATGGTGATGGTTACAACACACTTTGTTTATCCCCTCATCAGCTGATGAACTTTTTGTCTATTATGAACAATGCTATGAATATTGTGTATAAGTCTTTGTTTGAATACCTTTTTTTCAATTTGGGGAGGTATATGGCTAGGTATATTTTCTTATTTTAGTAAAATAAATCTTATGTTTCAGAAATTCAAATCTGGGTTTTAATTCAGAAAATATTTGTTGATTGTCCACTAATAACAAGCACATGGCTAAGCATCATAAGTCAGAGAAAGAGAAATAAAAAGGCTCCCTGCCTTCCAGTGAGTCCCGCCCTCTCATAGTCTTATGGTTGTGAGTGGCAGGTGTGTGCACATACACACTCCTCTTTTCCCTGAGAAAAAAATAACTTGATATGTAGACAAGTCTGAAATTGGCTTATCAACAATAATTTGGAAGCTGCCAGATTGTGATACAATTTTGACACTATCTTTTCAAAGAGATCTGAATCAGACTCTGTCATTAACTGCATAGGCCTTTAGCCATGAAAAAAAGTATCTTCATCCAAAGTAATGAATAGACAAATTAAATTTCATTAGGAGTTTAATGATTCATAATTTATTTACTCTTTTGGAGGTCACTTAGTTCAACAATTCATTCATTCATCTATTCAAGACACACGCTCACAATGACACTGTGCTAGGTGCTGGAAAGGTAATGTAGAAAGGGAGGAGCCTGAAGTCCCTGTTCTCTCAGAGCTTTGAGCCTGGAAAGAGATGCAGTCAAGCAAACAGGGGACTGTAATGGAGTGTGATTGAGGCTTTGGTAGGGAAATACAGGATGTTATTAAACCCAAAAGGAGAAGCCACTTACCTTGATTAGGGGAGGCAAGGAGACGTTCCTGGCGGAGTGATGCCTAAGCTAGACCTGAAGAATGAGTTAGTTTAGCAAAGAATTCGTAGGAACTCATGAACAGTGTTTCAGGAAGAAAAAACTACATCTATGCAGGACTGCACTTTTGTTGAACTGAAGAAAGTTTATTGAGACCAAAGTCCACAAAAGCCTGAAGATGAGAAATGGGACTGAAAACGGTACCTGGAGCAGATCATTCAGATGCCTTAAGCTTTGCTGCAGGTACTGGAATTTATTCTAAAGGAAGCAGAGAGCCATAGAAAATTATATGTAAGTAAGTGAGATGATCAGATTTGCTCCAGGTCTCAATATGGATAATAATTGGAGACTGGAAGCAGAGGGACAAGTTCAGAGCCTGTTGTGTTAAGCTACAGGTGAGGGACTGTGTTCTGAACCAGGGAATTGGCTTTGGATACGGAGAGAATTTGACAGATATCTACTATATAGGATGTAGAATCTGCAAGACTTGGTGGTTGATAAAGGGACTGGAAGGCATGAAGGAGGGAGAAGGAGGAGTCAGAGGAGGCCCCCAGATTTCTGGACCCCTCCCATATTCCCTCAGCCCTTGTCATTTGGTGCTTGCCAGCCCAAATTTGAACTGCCAGCATTTGCATGTCTTTGCCTGAGGGGCTGCCAGGCTTAAGTTTAAGAGAATTAACACCCATAAGGAGGAACTCTCAAGAGGAGAGCTGGCAGATAAATACCCCACATCCCTCACTTTCTGGGTGGGTCAATGCTAAGGCATGTTCTGTGTGGTCTCTCAGGCTTCTCCATAGGGTGAACCCCAGTTGCCTACAAAAGGAACTGGCTTGATGTGCACCTTTTATTGGCTACTTTTTCTTCCCTATCTCACTTCTTTACTCCCTTATTGGTGTATTCTAGAGTCACCTCCCAAATAAACTACTTTCTTGCACATCCTTGTTTAAGTATCTTATTTTAGGGAACTCAATCTAAGGTATCCGCGTTGTAAACATGGATAGAAGACCACCCACAAAGTCAGGGAATGCCCAGGGAGTGACCAGTTTGTGTTGATGATGGTAGTGATGGTGGGTGGAGTTCAAAGAAGTGGAAGCAAGTATCAAAAAACCACTTCTGTAAGCACTGAGGCTGAGATTCCAGGGGACGTGCAAGTGAAGCTGTCATCTGGGCAGCTGGTCTAAAGTACAGAAGAGAGGGCTCAGCTGGAGGTGATGACTGGGGGGTTTATGGTAAGAACGGGGTGGGGGGCAGGGTGCCAAGGACAGTTCCTTGAGTAAAACTGCCACTGAGTGGGCAGGGAATCATTCACTAAGGAGACTGAGAGGGAGTGGCCAGAAATAGAAGGGAGACCAAGACATCGGGGTGGCACCAAAGGATGAGCATCTCCAGGTACATGTTATAGTGACGCATTTAAACTGTCAGCTCCACAAGCTTCTCCCGGCACCTCTGTGGACCCTGTGGGTTCAGTCCCTACATCTCAATGCTTATCACAGTTCATCCTTTCCTGGAACATAGTCTCTGTTTCCTGATTCTGTAGCAGAATCAGGAAATACAATGTTATTGCACTGTAAATTTGTAGAAAAGCCATAATACTTGTGCTGCTTCCTGCCTTTCATTTTCCGCCTCCAATAACTGAAAGAACTTGAGAATTACAATAACAAATTTCCTCTGATGCAGTTACTTGCTGGTTAATGCACATAAATCAAGAAAACATCACCTTTAATTCTTTTATTTTTTAATATTCATGTTTATTTACTTTTGTATTTTTAATTTATCTTGTCTGAAAAATACAGCTCAAAGATTCAATATCAATAGTAACGAAAAACATGAAATTCACTCTCAATCTTTTCCTGCTATGATTTGAAATGTGAGCTTTATCATTTTTGGGGTTTTTATACAAACTTTTGTTTGCTTTCTTTTTCTTCTTTGTCAACCACTTACAAAAAAAAAAAAAAAAAAGACAACTTTTTTGTGCATTTGCTTTTCCCAATGAAAGGCACAGTGCTTCTGTGAATGTTCAGCGAGAACTCTGCGGCTCCTGTGCTCCATCTGCCTTCGTCGGTTGGGCTGTTTGTAGCTCCTCTGGCTCCTGCAGGACACAGGCCTTCCCTAGAGCACAGCTCCACTTTTGTTTTTAAAATCCCAGATGTGTTCAGTTTTCTTTTTGAATTTCTCTTGTTTTGTTCTTTTATGCTTATTTTTGTGCTGCGGTTGGCGTGGTCTGTGCATTTTCTCCCTTTTAGCGACTGTGGCAACCTTTCTCTTTACTTCATATCATGCTGTGCAATTGCTTTTGCTAATGTTCTGTGGCCATTGAGGGGCAGAAGTGATTGGTGTGGGTGTGGGTAGGGTCAAGCAATGGAAGTATTTTCCTATATACGTGACATTTTAAATCACAGAAAGAGAGCTCAGAGAGACACTTGCAGAAAGGGCACTTGTTTAAATGTGCACTGAATAGGCAGATTCCAGAGTCACACGGCTCAAGTATAAAAACTGGTTTACTCACAAGTAAAATCCCTTGGAAGTTGTTTGACTTCTCTGTTCTGCGGTTTCTGCATTTGTAGAAACAAGTAACCCCTTCCTAATAGTGAGACAGAGGAGAAAAGATTGATTTAAACCCCATGAACTTGCCAGCATTCATCCCTTTTGGCCTAGAAGAATGGCAGTTTCATATGGATCTGCCTAATCATACATCAGCACAGTTCTGGACCCTGTGCAGCCCTTGACCTTCGTAGCTCGTGTCAGGATAAAAGTTAACCTTAAGAGCCAGGCCTCTTTACTCATAACAAAATCCAGCATGCCTTGAAGCCTACAAATGCAGAGCCCCTTCTTCCTCTCTTCCTCCACTCTTCCCTGACCCCTCCCCTCCTCCCTCTCCCTCCTCCTGCTCCAGTCCTCCCCCTGTGCTTCTTTCCTCCCTCCTCCTCCTCCACTCCCCCTACTTTTCTTTTCCTCCTCACCCACTCCTTCCAAAGGCCTTGACCCCAAAGGGCTCCAGTTAATTCTCTAGAAACTAGGCCCCATCTCTGATCTGTTCCTTGGAGCCTTTTCTGGGCCCCTGGTCCTCCGATTCCTTATCTGTCAGATGGAAACTTCACACCTACTTCCTGGTGTGCTGTGAGGATGAAATGAGGTGAAGAGCGAAAGGTTTCAAGCCATAATGTGGGCACCTCCCTTCCACTCAGGTCTCGGTAGCAACCATGCATGGAAGCCGACCCACTGAGCCTTGGAACCGGCAGGGACACAGGACACTTGTCCTGGCCCAGGCAATGGGAGCAGGGGAGGGTTCTTTCTCATTTCCCTACTGATTATTTTATATCATCACTTGTTCTGTGTAGCCTCAGGTAAGCCATTCATCACCTTTGAACCTGAACATCTTCACCCATTAACTGAAGAAATTGGGAAGCCCCTTTCACCT
This sequence comes from Hylobates moloch, assembly GCF_009828535.3. Classification (NCBI taxonomy): domain Eukaryota; kingdom Metazoa; phylum Chordata; class Mammalia; order Primates; family Hylobatidae; genus Hylobates; species Hylobates moloch. The sequence goes on from NW_026652296.1 coordinate 39,077,491, forward strand.
TTATTCAGTGATCTGAATTATTAGTAAATTGTAGAACACATAAGTAAACAAAGGAAATGTTATTGAATGTTCATTACAGCATTATTTTCAGTCACGAAACAATGAAAATGATTTAAACGATAGATTGTGGTAGATTTATGACAGAATATTGTACATCTCTTAAGTCATATTTTACAAGAATGTGTAATACACATCTTTATCACTTTAAACAAAATAAAACAGATTCACAAAATACAATAGTAATTTTATTTCCAACTCTGTAGTAGTGGATAAAGAAATAGAGGTGTGGCAATAGATATAAATAATAAAGAATTACAGGAATACACATAAAAATATTGGACTTTATCATTGTCATGTAGCAGAATTGAGTGGTTTAATTATTCCTTACTATTTTTATGTATTTCATAAATTTTCTACAGTGAATATACATATATGTAACAGCATATATATATATATATTCCAACACATGTCATTATGTCATTTAAAATACATAGAAAAAATGAACACCAATAGCCTATAAGGATTTGTCTTCTTAATTTTCAAACATCACCATTAATTATTTCATTGCATTATGGCCACACCTTCATCTTCCAGGAGTGGGAAAGGTGATTGGGGGTAAGCGAACTCTGTAAAGTTGGAGGAGAAGATCTCTTTGTCAGTCTCAGAAGCTTACTCAGCCCCATAAAGTAGTGGTTAAAAACCAGACTTGGTCTTTCTGGTGTCTGAATGTGACACATACTGTATTGCTAAAAATAACAAAATTCATCCTTTTTTTCCCCTCTGGTATTGATAAAATAGAAATTAATTCCAGTAGTCTCACCCTGAAGTTTTGGAGAGAAAACTTAAATGAGTTCTCACATCACTACTGTGTCATTGCATTACGTGAAAATGTACCCCCAGTGCTCTTCCTTTTCCCCATCTGAGCGGTTTCTCTTGGCTGTCCTTTTCCTGATGGTTGGGATCTTTTTTTCTCACTCTTTCCTTGGTTCCTCTGCTCTCTCCTTCCACTGACTACCATGCACTGCCAAAGTCCACCCACCTCCATTTGCCAAAAGTCTTTAGACGCTGAGTGGGTCCCTACTGGGCAAGCCATCTGTATCAGTCTTGATGGAAAATAAACACAGCCAAACAATGGGTATTTGGTTGTTTTCTAGGAGTCATTCTTTTTCTACAAAAATAGCCCGCCAAGGGGGCTGGTCAGGTGCTTTGAGGACTTTGTGGCTGCTCTGGTCCATTTGGGTTCAGGTGTGGATTTCAGCAGTTATTCAGAAGCTCGCTGTTGTTGATTTCTCCCAGGTGGAGGGACACTGCCCAGTCCAAATGAGGGCTTCTTAGGCTTTTGAACTTGGGGATGTAGCACCAAGCACTTCTGACCTCAGAGTTAGTTTGGTATTTACCAGCAGTGGCCTAAGACCCTCTGCCTGACCCACCCCTTCAAAACCAAACATTAGACAAGCAATGAATGGTTGTAGGTATTTCTGGACTGCCCTGGTAATATTGTGCTAAATAACAGGAGATTTCAAGCCATAGGATTAATATGCCCTCTGATATTTAACTAGTGGGTGAGTTAATGTGGACATTTAAATGTGTGTATATCTTTACATTATGCACAGTATTATGCATCTATGAAAATGATCGTTTGCTCCAGCCAGAAAATAAGTGGTCCAATTTGAGGCATGACTCACTGGATCTACATCATGACACTCTGTTAAGCCCCCTTCTAATCATGAGACAACTTAGCACCTTTTCAAAGACCTTGGGAATTCGCAACTGCAGTTGGATTAACCACGCATAATACAAGCAGTTCCCAGTTTTCCACGGGGTTTTTGTGCAGTACCTTGGATTGCCATTAGAGGTCACCAGTAGTCAACTCGCTGAGAGGCGGCCCCCCACAGTGCCAACATTTTGAAGTCTAGAACATTCCTCAAGAAAATGTGTCTCTAGTTTTAGTGTTCTCACCTATAACATTAGTAGGTCTATCAGTAACTTGAGCTTCCTTGATTTTTACATTTAAGGCTTACTTGTAAGACAATATATTCAGGACTCAACAATCTATTAAGATGCTAGATTTTCATTAAGAGACCCATTGGTGCTGATAAGGGAACCTGTGTCCAAAAAAGCAGCTCAAAGTGGAATCTCTGACAGGGCCTGAGGGGAGCCCGGCCATAAAATCCATAATACAACACTAATCAATAACAAGGATGAGTGCTATCGTTTTAAATGCCTCATGGAACACCTATGATGTAGATGACTCTACAGCCACTGAAATAATTGTGAAAGGAGGCCACAAATGTATTGACATGAGAAGACGCCCATGATATACTGTTGAGTGAGAAAACTCGTTGAAGGAGAAGCCTGTAAACTATGATCTCATTATGTATATACCTACACATATATCTTTTAAATATAGATTTTTAGAGTCCAGAACCTAACAGTAATTATGTTAGGGAAATGAGGATGTGTTGGGTTTCTAAAGTTTCCCTATGCCTCTGTATGCTTTAGACTTTTTGCAATGGTGTATTCCTTTCATAATTAAAAACATTTCCTTTTTAGATGATGGAGAAAGTGTCACCTTTCTGATGACTTTCCTGGGACCTCCAGGAGGTCTGTGCTCCTTCCCTGTGTCCCTGGATAATAAGCCTTACCTCTGCTACACTTCTACTCATGTGGCATTCTAATTGTTCCATAATTTGGCCTCCCCAAATGAAGTCCAAGGAACTCAAGGTCAGGGACTGAGTCCCACCTGCTACTGTGGCTCCAGCACCCATCATAGTTGCTGACGGGTGAATGTTCTAACTTTTATCTGCTGAATGAAGGAATACCCCATGGGATGTGTGAAAGTTCATCCACCCCTGCCAGGTCTGGTGTGTGAGCCAACCATGGAGATGCCAATGGGGGCCACTCTTCTTTCCCCTACAAATCCCCTCTGAAGTCTCCCCATGGAAGATTCATTCACAGAGATGACAGTGTGGAAGTGATTACTCTGGGAGCCTCTCTGTGCATGGCAGGTGCAGGGGTCATGGGGGTGACTGCTCTAGTGGGCAGGACCAGGTCCAATGCATGCGGGACATGGCTCGAGTTGGCTTTCATCTCTGGGCTTCACACTTACAAAGCCTGGCTCCCTCATCTCAGCAGCCCTCAGCTTTCAGCACGTCCTCCTGATATTTCAGATCTTTACTTGAGCTTAAAACAATGTTGCCTGCTGGGGGTGCAATTGGGGTCTGCCCATCACTATTCCTGCTTCAGAGGGCAACAGTCAACACATACAAGAAGTGTCAGTATACCAGTGAGTCCATAATTCTACAACTTCACTAACAGGGATTTGTTCAAAGAAAACAATGTATACATTGATATAGGTGACACCACTGAGAAAAACATCAAGAATTGCCTAAATGTCTATCAGTAGGGCTCTGAATAATTAAATCAGGCTCTGGAATACATTGAAGTATTCCTGGGCAAGACAAAAATGAGGACTGTGAGAATCATGTGAGAATCACCAGGAAGTTTGTTAAAAGCAGACTCTCAGCGTGCCTAGGGTGCAAGACGTTGATTTTATAGAATAAAGAGTCTAGGAACCTTCATTTTAAAAATGCATCTTGGACAATTTTACTGTATACGTCGTGGGAGCCCATCTTTGGGAAACACTAGTGCAGCTGTGAATTAACTGATGTAGAACGGTAAGCATGCCAGAAAAAAAAAATCTACAGCCTGGATATGCACAGAAAGTAAGTATCTGAATGATTACAGGTCCAAATTTTTATTGCTGGTAGAGTATTAGTGGAGAATCTTTACAGTTAATTCATTTATATGTACTTTTTGGCTTATCTGTGTTTTGTAATTTTTAACAAGAAGCTTGGGTGACTTATGTAAAAATGAAATGATAAAATCTAAAACAAAAATCACTGTCTTGCTTCTCTGGTGGGCATTTGTAGCAAGCCAGATGGACCTAAGGGAGGTGGAGGCAGGGCAGGGGACTCTCACCTCCTCACTGCTCTCCAGTGGAGAGCCGGAGTCTGGGTGAGGGATGGTCTCTGACTCTACTTCCTGAAAATGTAGTGGTCCCCAAGCCGGACATGGGGCTTCTGCTATTATTCACTTTTAGAGGTGACCTTTTTCCTGGGCCACAGAAAAATCAAATCAATAGATTTTTCTCAATGTTTTTTTGTTTCTCTCCTGTAACTAAAAAAATCATTGAACACTTGCTAAATGGAATCTACATAAGGTGGTATCTGATTTAATGAGGAATTGTATATTCAGCTATTGTAAGCTTGACCCATCCAGTATTTCCACATGATTCACACACCACAAAGAATGCACAGACCATCCAGGTTCTCTCACATTGGAGCAATTCGAGAAGCACCAGTACAATAGAAAGAGCAAAAACTGAAATCAAACATGAATTCCAACCTCAGTTTTGTCTGAGTGACATGGGAACACAGGTGTATTTAACCTTTCTGAGTCTGTTTTACCTCCATATACACAAGTTTAATTATGGATAATCTGAAGGGCCGGGCGCTCGTCAGAATGAAAAGCGTTGGTGCCAAGCTCTCAGCAGCGTCTCTGATACTGAGAGGGAACATGGTAACTGCTAGGTCCACTCCTTGTCCTGGAGGTTGGGTCCTGCCCCTTACAAGGACAGAACCTCTGCTGTGCTGAAGTCCGCCTCAGTGACACATGGGCCTGGCCTTGGTGCTCTGCTCAGCAGCTGTCCACAGTCCAAGCTGCCTGCCACACACCCCCCAGCCCTCCCGGCCATTTCCAACCTCCTCCTCACCTGCTTATTTTCATTTGCCCCCTCCTGTTTATCTAGTCTGGGTGGCTTCCGCTATTGGATTCTGCTCTCCACATCTCCCTGTCCTCAGCCTCAGAATGTTATTTATTGAACAGGGAAAGAAAAGGAAGTACTTCTATGTGGGTCTCTCTTGGGGCCCCTAAATGCTTGATATAGGGAAGGATTGGGGCAAAATACATAATTTCTGATTTTCCCAGGGAAATGCATCTTTCAGTCTGGGGCAGTGCTGGACACAGGGGACATGTCGATTGACCCTAAGGGTGTCTCCACCCTGTATCCGTGTGGATACAGAAGCACAGGTGCCCCCTTGGTGATTAAATGCCAGTGGCTGAGAAATACTAAATACACACACACACACCCACATGCACACACACAAAAGAAAGAAAAGAAAAAGAGAGAAAGTGCAGGATGTGATTAAGAGTCACATTGGTTACCAAGGTGTTTTCTCTTCATAGCAAAGTACCTTTGGTTACCAGAGAAGACAAGAGAGGCACGAAGTCACAGTCCATGTGCTTGAAGGATCTTAAGGCATTGATGTGCCCTCGTCTGCAAAGCTGACAAAGAAAGAGCCACGGGAACCTCAGAGCAGTCAGGGTGACTTCAGGAAGGGGCATGGGTGGGAGGCCTAAGAGATGGCACAGGGCATGGGCAGGAGATGGGGCAGGTCTGTGCATGCCCAGGAGAGGATTTGGCCTTGGCTCAGGATGTCATAAAGAGCTCATGAAGACCATGGCAGTGCCGGAAAGAATGGGCACTGGAGAAGCTCTTTGGCCATGACGATTTGACTTCGAGAGCACCAGTATTACCGCAAGAGTTAAAATCCACCTTATGAAAGTAGAGTGTTGTTATTATTTGCGGTTAACACAGAGTAAAGAGCACTTTCTTAAAATGTTCATCCATTGGTCCAGAAATGAAACCTAATGCCCTATCAAAACCCCTGTGCACCATAACTAATCCTTAGGCTGATCATTCATGGAGCACTGATTATTGTTTTTGCATAATTTGGACATTAATGTAGAATATTAGTCCTGCTTTACTTTAATAGAAAAGGCCACTGCAGTCTTCCCTCTGTCATGTTATTCAATATCCTACAGTTGGCTCTTATTATTTTCGATGCTCAGTTTTTCTAAGGAGTCACAGCTTACCTGCACCAGGTAATCCCTCCAAAGGCAGTAAGAAACATGCAATAAATATACTGCTATCTAAAAAACAAAAAGAAAAACAAAAAACAAACAAATAAAAAAAACAGGGCAACAAGTCAGAGATTAGCTTTCCTTCAATGATTAAAACCTAGGCATAGATTTTATTGTTTTAGATGAGCAGAAAAGTTGGGGGAAACTACCTGTCATCAGACCCCAAACCTCACTGTCGCCAGGAGCGAATATTTCCACGCTTTCCTCCTAAGTTTGTCGCTGAGCCCTTCCTTAGGGCCTGGTCAAAAATATGACAAATCAATTCATACCAAGGTGTTGTTCTCTCTATTAAGGGTGCCACTACTTGACTGAAAGGGAACAAAGGCAGAGGGAACACTTCCAGGGTGTTATGTCACGAGTGGAAAGCCACTTGGCCAACTGGCCAGCCACCTGTCTTAAGGGCAGTCCATGGCCAGGCCCTCAGAGATCACCCCCCTCTTACTAAGGCCCTAGGATGCTTGGATGTGGGAGACATTGCCCATTTCTACCTCAGTAGATGCGTGTCAGACCACCAGACCCTCCCTCCCTCTGCCTTTTTAGTGGATAGGTAAAGTACGCTCTTACCCGAAGCTTCCTTGGTAAAGGGGAGAGCAAGCAGGAGTGTTTCACCCAGGCCAGGGGGCTGCCTGGGGTGCCTAGCCCACCAGATCCACACACGTTCTCCCGAACAGCATTTCTACCAGTGTCTTCTGAGGCTGCAACTGCAGCTTTCCGTCCACACATTCTTTTCCGTATCTTAGTAATTCTGATTTGGCTCCAGCCCTCTGAGTCTTGGCTAGAGAGTCAAGCTGGCTTTTTAAGGTCACTGAAGATGCCTGATCTCACTCCATTGGGGGTTGACTCAACTGGTTGAATATGCGGAGTTCCAAGGTTGAGAAAGTGAACAGTATCTCCAGGGGAGTTATTGCAGGACCAGGCCATTCAGGTAGAGGAGCTTTTCGGGATTGCCGGGGTAGCTGACCATGAGACTCTGACCCATGTGGCTTTTTTCATATCTCATCTTCCGTGTCCATGTATAATCATTCACTTGGCTGTCAACAACCCACTGTAATCAAAAACACTATTGCTCCAACCCCTAAAATGACAGGAAGAAAAACAACTCACTCACTGTGTTCTTATTGAATGCCAGAGACTGTGCTAAGCCTTCACATGGACTGTCTCACTTAATTAGCATCATGTACACACTTGGCCTCATTTAAAAGGTAAAGAGACTGAGGCCCAGAAAGGTTCTATAACTTACCCAAGGTCACACAGCACTCAAGGGCTGGCTTTAGGATTTGAACCAGCTTATCTAACTTCAAAGTTTTTGAGCCGTGCTCTATGTTCTTTGAAAGGTGGAATCATACAAATCACAGACAATTAGAGCTTAAGATGGGGAAAATGAAGTCTCAGAGAGTTTAGTGACTTGTCCAAAGCCACACGGCTAGATCTTCCAAAGTTAGTTTTCTTTCACACCCTGGCAAGGTGGACTAAATTACATTAAAAAATGCCCCTGGCTCTTTATTCCTCCACCCCACCCCACTGCCAGAGGCCAGAAGGAGGTGCAGTGGCCACACAGCTGTGGTCCCACATTGCTTTCTGTGAAGGCAGAAACTAGGACTTGTCCCCTGCAAAAGGCTAAGAGTCAGAGTGGGAAATTTAGTGTGGAACTTCTCTGCCTTTTCATTTCTTTTATGAATTTGTTAACCATTCTCTTGAGAAACTGCATTCTTTTTTAAACTGCATTTTTTCTTTAGCTTTGGAGACCAAGTCACATAATTATGCTGACCTAGTCAGCATAGACTACATGGAATAACAGAGCCTTTGAATGCATACGTGTGTAATGCTTACTATAAACACGGCTTTCTTTAAGCATTATTAAAATTATCAGTAATGGCAGCCTAATAGTGATTTCCTGTCAAATCTTTTCATAATGGTATTTAAATAAAATTACTATTATAATTGGGTTGTTCTTTACTGTCCCTAGAGTGAAGAAGAGAAACTTTTAACCATCATGTAACTTTTCAAAATAGAAGTCTACTTTTCAAATATTATTTGTTTCTTATTTTTTCCACTTGAAAGAACATTAAATAAACTGTATTCCAAAAAATGGAATTAAGTTAAATAAGCATATTTTCAGTTGGTGCCATTAAATGATCCTTAAATCAAATCTTGAATTGACCCTTTCTTGAAGACAGGGAAAAAAATCTTTGTGGCTTGTCTGTGAACTCTCCCAGGCTTCTTTCTGCCAAGCAGGCTGGGGGATTCCCACAGTGCTCTGCCATATGGAGGGTTTGTTGGGTTCAGCAGCTATTGTTCTCTTTCAATACCTGTTTCTAAGAAAGCGAGAACACTGTCTGGTTCCACAGAAGTTACCAAAAGTAACAGAGTACACTGTAGGTTGTCTAAGTTTCATCAGGCATTGCAAGCCTGATATTCAATCACCTCTGTGTTTTGATCTTTCTGGATTTTCTCCTTTTCTCTTCACCAAGGAACCAGTCCAAACCCTTAATCTTTCCTAACTCAAGAGAAAGTTATAGAGGCAGCATCAAAATTGGATGTCTAAATTGAGACTGAGAGCAGGAAGACATCTAGGGTTTTAAGAGTGGTGAGGACTTATCATTCACTCCCTTGTTTGCTCCTGGGACCAGAGGATGACAGGAACTTTGGAAGCCAGAGCATGATTGTGGGGGCAACTCAGAAGGTTGGACTTGGGCCCTAGGGTTCAAGCTGGCCAAGCTCTCAGCATGGCAGGACCTCCAGACTTCAAGAGGTGCACTGGTGGTAAGAATCACAAAGGTGACCACTGTAACCTGAAGACAGAGGGGACCCACAAATATTTTGCTGAGCATGATATTTCTGCAATCTTTGTACAGACCTGATGGGTGCCAAGAGAACCCAGCAATGGTTTTCACTGGGTTTCTTGCCAGCCAATCTCAGGCATCCCAGAGTCACATTTAATTTAACTGAAAAAAGAAAATTAATTTCCAGGACTTGATTTTCATTCCCAAGTTTCTGGACAAAGATTCATGATCACCCCACATGGATGTGTGATGAGTTTTGGATCATTTCAGGTCTTGATAGGAAATTTACTTGTACTCCAAAAGTTTTAACCAAAGAGAATTTAATGACGTGACTCTTTGCTAAAGTGTGTGCACAGCTGAGAAAATCAAGAAGGAAGGTTGAGGCATGCAAAAACAAGCAACATGCAGAAGCTATTACTTACCCGACATTTTCTTGCTGGCTGCAGCCCGAGGCCACTCTCGGCCAGTGGAGGCCACCCTCAGTGGCTTTCTCTCTGATGTGGCAGTCTCTTTAACAGAAGAGTCCCTCTCTTTTTGCAGTGTGCCAAGGTGGAGTGTTGTGTAATGTAACCTGACCACAGGAGTAACATCCCATCATATTTATAGGTCTCACTCACACTGGGGAGCAGAGAGGGTCATACAGGGTGCACCTTGGAATTCTACCTACATGGCCCCCAGGAAGTCTGGAGCTTATATTAGCAACTTCAGGATGAGAGAAGACAATGGCTCTTCCTCTCAAATTAGGAAATCCCAGTGAAGGATTCTGATTGGCTCAGATGAGGGCTGCAGTCCCCTGATCTGTGGCCATGAAGGCAGAACTGTTGCAAGAAGAAATAGGGTAAAACCAATTGTCTTTACATTAGGGAACACCGAATCACCCAGATTCTTTAGAGCTTTTAGAGCTAAACTCAGCAAATGTGAAACAAAACACATCAATTGCCTATGGAGGGAGGGAAAGGAAGCAGCAGTGGGCAGAGGGAGAATGGGAGCTGGGAGGCTTGCACAGGGTCAGTCTTGGACAATAAAGCCATCAGTGATGGGCTAGCATGGTCTTTCTTAGTTGACTCAAGTTGGGCAGAGATGGCCAGTCCTTGATACTCCCAGAGTGACCAGTCATTACACACGGGCCACTGGAAAAGGATATGGTTTAGGGCGAGGTGTTTCTCTGAGCTCTTCCCCTACCCTGAAACTCCTGAGAGCTGAAGGGTGTCTGCCCCAGCCCTCTTAGCAGGTAGGACCACAAGACCTTCCGTTAATGGGGGACTTGGGTGGTGCACTGTGGTCCCCACCACAGACCCTCAGGTTTAACCCTCTGTGCATTTGCAGAGAGACCACCCTATGCAGAACCTTAGCATCTATTCTTCACTCTCTTGTCTACCGGGTTCCCACCCTCCCCAACAAATGCTAAATCTCTTCTGTTATCATGTGAAACCACTGTTCAAAAACTCTATGGCTCCCAATTTCCCAGGGTTCAAGTTCCTAAATCTTAGCTAAGCTGGGAGACCCTTTACAATCAGACCCCCAACAAATATTTCTAGGATTTTCTTCAATTTTATATATCAACTGACTTCTTCACCACAATATCAAGTTTCTGTTCTCTAAGCCCTCTTTTCCTCATCTTCTCTCCTTTTTGTAATCCCAGCTACTTGAGATGCTGAGGCAGGAGAATTGCTTGAACCTGGGAGGCAGAGGTAGCGGTGAGCTGAGACATCATGCCATTGCACTCCAGCCTGTGCAACGAGAGTGAAACTCCATCTCAAAAAGAAAGAAAGAGAGAGAGAGAGAGAAAGAAGAAAGAAGAAAGAAAGAAAGAAAGAAAGAAAGAAGAAAGAAAAAGAAAAGAAAGAAAGAAAGAAAGAAGAAAGAAAGAAAGAAAGAAAGAGAGAGAGAGAGAAAAAAGGAAGGAGGGAGGGAGGGAAGGAAGGAAGGGAAAGAGAAAGAAAGGAAAGAAAGGAAAGAAAGGAAAGAAAGAAAGAAAGAGAAAGAGAAAGAAAGAAAAGAAAGAAAGAAAGAAATGATAAGCATAAAAGAGATTAAGAATTTTTTTTTTAAAGAGGGGAGATAGGCTATTATTGATGGAGTGGCTAGGCTAGGTGTCTCTAAGGTTTTAATATTTGAGTAGAGAACTACCTCCACTTTTAGTTGAGAAAACTGAGGTTTAGGGAGCGAAGTGTCTAAGGTCATACTGTGATAGTTGAAATTTGCTGCCAAGCCTTTTCACCAAAGTCCCAACCTACAAAAGCTATCCTGAGACCTAGGAGTGTGGAGAGGGACAGGTAGGTAGAGGTTCAAGCTATCTCCTGTAATGAAGGAAAGGGAGAATTGTTTTCTCTCGGTGTCTTCAGAGGACAAAATGTCTCTTAATAATTTACTGCTCATGTTTAAGACCAGGAAGCATCCACAAGTTCCAACTGATGAAAGAATTGATCATTTAACAGTAAGCTTACCTCCTATTAAAAAGAGGAAGGGGAAGGAGGAGGAGCAGGGAAAGGAGCAAAAATCAATACTTGTCTTGGATGCCAGGCTTCACAATTGAGCTGATGGAAGAAATGCTCCCATTGGCCAAGGTAACCTGAGCATAATATGAACACCGACTTCCTCTGCATATGCCATATTCTGGTATTTGTGGCCTCAAATGTTAGCACAAGAGAAGTCCTTTAAATTTCCAAGCTTCCTGGTTATGTGATATTGATTAGGTTTTTTATATTTTATGTCCTGTAATTTCATTTTCAGGCTCATAAACTATATAGCACCAAACCAAGACTGCTTCATATGTAAGAGACTTTTCAAAACCTTAAAAATAATTGTTTTTTTTATTCAGCATCATTTTCCACTAGCTATAACATCTTATGTTGAAAAACCTTTTCAGATGGTTTTGTTGGATGCTTTCTTCAGCTCCTGTATGGCCTATGCATGTCCATCTGGAGTTCAGGCTTCCCATCCCATCGCCCATTGACAAGTTAAGTGAGGACATGCCAGGTCTGTTTTGAGTTTATAAATGTATGTGTGAAGCAAGTTCAATTCATTAACAGCTTGTGCTGAACTTTAATTTTTACGAGCATTGGATGTTTTGTTTGCCTTTCCCCACCAGGGAGAATCACATTTCAAAAAGTGAAAGAGAGATATAGGAGAAAACAGGCCTAAGAGGCCAGCTCCTATGGAGAACGGGCTTGTGCTCTTCATGGCAGCATTTGCCAACCCCTCTAAATGCTACCTCAAGCAACCCAGGAGACACCAGCAGATAGCTTATGGGGAGAGGTAGGCTAGAAGAGGCTACTGCCCAAGGAGGAGGGGAAGGGAGTTTTCCTATCTGCACTTATATTTGTTGTTAGCTCCTGTATCCATGCAGAGCAAGGGTAATATTCAGTGGTTTCTCCCAGGTCAACCCCCTGGGCTCGTGGGCTGTCAGCAGGGTCCCTGAGAAATCCAGCCCCGGGCCTCACGTGGTCGTGGTTACACACTTTCCCAGGTGTGCAGAGAGACATCTGCATCCCACTAGCAGAGGGACACCTGGGCTAGACTGCTCAGCCACTGAACAGAGACCAGAGGCAAAGTCCTGTCTTTCAGGTTCTGTTGTCACCCTCGAGAAAGACTTGCCTTTGAGGTTTCAGCAAACCAGGGAGGATCCCGACCTCCAGGAAGGCAATAGAAGCTGCCTGCTCCCTGGCACGCGGAGACTCCAAGCCCTCCGCTGATGACATATGAGCTGCTGACAGTACTGCCAATGTCTGAATTAAAGTTTATGTACTGACACACGGGGCGAAGAGAGAATTTTAGAGTCAGGATGTGAAAGTTCTTTTTCTTTCCACATTGGAGGTAATTACAGGCAAGTCCTGCTCCCAGCAGTCAGGAAGGCCCAGCACAAGCAGTGCTGTTTACTGCAGTTCCAGGTGAGCTTCTTGCTGAGAGCTCTCCATTTTCATAATGGATGTAACCAAATCAATTAGCAAGCAGAATCCAAATCATGCCTGTTACTGAGGCTGAGGAGTCGTGCCTGACCCATCCTCCCTCAACTCGTTATCCAAGCTATCCTGGGGTCTGATTTGTTATCACTTCCTATTTGCCCCATGTTTTTGGACTCCCTGTAGCTTTCCTGTCACCTCTGCACCTGTCCTACCTGAGGACTGGAATGGCCTCCTGCTGGTGTGTCTGTCCGTTGTCTGTCCACGGGGAGCTTTAAAGTAGGAATATCCAAGTCCGCCCCAGTGATTCAATATAATTGGTCTCAGGTGCGGCTTGGGCATTTTTAAAAAATCCACCCAATGATTGAAATGCACAGCCAGGGTTAGGAACCACAGAACTAGGACCCACATCCCTGTTTTCAGTTGGTGCCTCCTCCACCAACCAAACTATGAGAGTCTTGTACAATATTACTTCCTCCAGGAGTCTTCCAGGTTGCCCAAAGCAAATCTGTTTCCAAATTTTGCTTTTCATGTTCCTTCTTACAACATTGCAATTGAATACTCACAAATGCCATTTGTCGTTTAATAGTGATTTCTGTGTCAGGGATCACACCCACCATGTTAAATGCTGGAGTTTTCCATGGCCTGCAGAGCACCCAGCATATGGTGGGCATTGCGCAGGAGGATGCAGCCTATCCTGGGTAGCAGAGGCTGCAGACTCGCTTTGTGACCTTGTCCTGGTGCATGTTTCTAAATAACAGAAAGACACTTGTGGGCTGTGTGACCATGAACAGGTTCTTTGTGAAACTGGAGTTGAGGATAGGGAAAGAATTATGAAGGGAAGAAGGTCTGGGCAAGGAGGAAGAGGAGGCTGAGCTACCTACTAGTGAGATGATGCACTGGAAAGAGGGCAAACTTAGAACCAAAAGATATGAGTCCAAGGAGCAGCAGCCACAGTGCACTTGCTTTAATATGAAAATGACATTTCAATATTGAGCAATAGCGGCTGCTCCAGAAAATGTGTCTTGTCTATATTTCATATATAGCACATCTATTGGCACTGTAGTCATTTTTAACAGGCATGCTCTTTAGAGACTGTACATTCCACAGGGCTGCTAAGGTGCACAGGCAGAAGGAGTGGGCTGCTTTTCAAGAGGCAGCTGGAATTGTAATTTAAATTTGAAGCTCTAGACTCAGAAAGACCTGGGTTCAAATCTTGTCTCCACCAGGCACTTCCTGTTGGTTTTGACCAAATTACTTAATCCTTTTAAGCATCTGCTTTCCTTTCTCATTCATAAATTGAACTATTTTTGCAGCTCTCCTGGAGAACTCCTTGGGAGAATTATTTGAATCGGCTCTCTTAAGAGGACTTTATCCCACTGCCTGGCACGTAGTAAACCTTCAGTAAATGCTCAGCAGTTTAAAACAGGGAAAAGCCAATGCAAAGTACAATAGCTTTTTAAAATTCTGATGTGGTCAATCATGCCAGCAGACAAATACAGCTGGGAGGTACGAGCCAATGTTCCTGGTCATGTTTCTGATTAGGAATGGCAGTTCCGCTATCGCAGTTCAAAGGAGAGCCAATCTGGTGGTGTGGTCTCCAACCTGCCAATCTTCTTTCTCTGGATCCCACCTTGGAGGAGTCCAAATAGATCAAAAGGAATGTCTCTTGCAGCATTCTATGAAATCTCTTGGCTGCCTTTGTTTCTTCCCATCTCCTGTCTTTTATCTCTGCTCCCACCTTTCAGCAGCCCTGCACGCAGGGACGGTTGCTCCCTGTCAGTTGATTCAGAGGCTGCAAGACACAGTCTGCAAGATGTAAATATTCTGGATTCAAAGCTGGCTCACTTTATATTTAAAGTGAAAGATCAGTTATTTTGGAAGGAAAAACCAAACTCATTTACATATTGTGCTTACAGACACCAACATTTAGACTCTTTCTAACTACAAAGGTTTATCTACGTGGTTATCACCTGCACTATACTATTTAAGCAGGGAGAAAAGGAGCCAAATTCCAGATGCAAGTATTTCGAGGGAGGGATCACGGCACTTGTGCCGCCCCTTCTGTAGCAAATGCCAGGAACATGACCTGTGGGAATTAGAGAGCATGAATATTGTGTTCAGGAGAGCATATGTGTGCTTGTGTGTCTATGTCTGCATGTGTGCAAGTATGCATGTATGAGTGAATGTGTGCATGCATATGCATGTGTGTGCATTTCTGTGGGTGAGTGCATAATATGCATAGCTATCTTAGGCCTGGGTTGCCCCAGACACACAACCTGAGGCCCAGATTCAAGAGCAAGAAGTTTAGTTGAAAGGTAACCCCAGACATTTCTGATCAGAGAAAGAGGATCCTGTGAGATAGGGCAGAAAGCTACAAAAGGTCTGCCAACAAGCACTGTGGGTAGTGGAAGCTCAGTTCCTCTGGGGAGCTTTGGAAGACAATGTAGACTAAAGAGTGATATTTCTAGGGCCGGGCACAGTGGCTCACACCTATAATCCCAACACTTTGGGAGGCCAAGGCAGGTAGATCACCTGAGGTCAGGAGTTCGAGACCAGCCTGGCCAACATTGTAAAACCCCATCTCTACTAAAAATACAAAAATTAGCTGGGCATGATGGCGGGTGCCTGTAAATCTCAGCTACTCTGGAGGCTGAGACAGGAGAATCGTTTGAACCCAGGAAGCAGAGGTTGCAGTGAGCCGAGATCACTCCATTGCACTCCAGCCTGGGCGACAAGAGGGAAACTCCATCTCAAACAAACAAACAAAAAGTGATATTTCTCTATAAACTTTCTGATTGTCATTGCCTTGTGGCCTAGAAATAAGCCTCTAGGCAGAGACTCAAGCCATAGCAACCATCCCCCTTCAGCATGTAGAAGTGAGTACACCCAGGGGAAGCAGCATCTGCTACAAGGTTCATGTCTTGTGAGTTGAGTGCCACCCAAATGTTTCCTAGACAGATGCAAAAATAGTAACAAAGAGAAAACATCTGGCCCTGCAAATGGGACAGTCAGATAGTGTGCACAGAATGAGACTGCCTGGGTCTTACCAGCGTCAGTAATCTGTCTTTACTCTTCTTAATCCGGACTCCTTTTTATTCCTGAGTCCATCAGATATATGACTCTAGTTTTGTAGCTGAAAAAAAAAAAAAAAACAAAACCCAATTTAACATCATAGTGAGGAGTTGCCTTACTTTGTGCTGAATGCTATCAAGTTGTTTTTGCTTTGTTTTGTTTCTGTTTTTGAAACCAAGACTTCATAACCTAAGTCTTCAAAAAGAAATACCAGCAGATCACAGGGAGAGAACAGGAGGGAGACCTCACTGGCCACAAGGGACAGGAAACGCAGCTCCTCCAGGGACTGCTCCTGCGGGGCGGTAGCCTCCTGGGGCCCTGCAGATTCACATTACCCCCCACCCCCCACCGCCCCCCAGCAGCTGCATCCATCGCCTGTACTGCCCTGCCCGACTTGAAGATGTTGCCCTCCATTCCACGACTTGCTATGGTTTGATCTGCAGTTTCGTACTATTAGCCTTTCTAAGTCTTGCATGAAATAAAGCCAGATGAGTTTCCTTAACTCTTCCCAAGCGTTTGTGCGGGAAACAATGTTTACTTATATTTTTCTTGGATTTGAGGAAGATTTAATAGCTTTCTTTTTGTAATTAACATACAGTAAAATTGATTTCTTTTGGGTGTACAGTTCCATGAGCATAAACACATGTATAGATCCCTGTAACCCCTAGCACAACTAGAATGCAGCATAACAACTTGTAAACACTTCTTCTATCTCAGATAAACAGGTATTGTTTTCCTTTTCATTTATTTTATCATACTTTAGGAAAATATCTAACTAGCATAATGAACCTATCTTTGTCCTGATCTTATCACTTAGGAACCTAATAAAAATAGTTACGGTAAAAACTAATAAACAAAAGTATGAGCATTATTTAGATATGGCAACATTTATGGAGATGGGAGACAAGCAAGGGAACTCTTGGAAATAACATTCTCTCCACCTTGTCCAAGGTCAAAATGACCCAGCCCGTGCTGGGGGTGGTCTGGGTTGGGGAGTTGTGGGAATGAGAGGTGTTCCCCTCTGGGATGGCGGGAGTTTAGTATGTGAGTCAGACGCTTGATAAACCTGTGCTCCCAGCTTCAGTTCCAGAGGAAGCCAGTGAAAATTGGGACACTATGTGTTGCAGAATCAGACACAGCCACTGACAAGGGCTGCTTCAGCAGCGCCTCTCATGCAAAACCAGGTTTTTATGTGACTTGAAAAGCATGACACTAACAGAAAGCGTCATTCATCTTACGAGTTATGGTTGGCTGTAAAACAGAATGAAGAATTATTTTCCTTTGAAAGACAAAATGTTTATCTTCTAATTCTTTGGTATTCTTTCTTTTGGCCTTTTAAATTCAAATTCCCATCCTTCCTTCACCTAAGCTTTACATTTAAAACTCTAATTTAAAATAAGAAGAAAGTTGAGGCTTTCTGTTTTTACTGTCTTTGACTGAAATGGTCCACATCAGAAACATTAAATGATTGAGCCACATTTCCTCAGGCTGTGATATTAAAAAAAAAAATCCAGCTGGTCAAACTCCATCTGTGGTTGCTCTATTACTTGTAGGAAGTTCTGCAAAACAAATGGAGAAAGCTTTAAACCAAAAGGCATGAGGGCTGTGCTCAACCCAGCTTGGCCACTGAATTCTCTTTTGTCTTTATGAAAGTCCCTGCCTAGGCCAGCATTGCACTTTCCTGGTTTGTAAAATGAAGATTGGACTAGATAATTTTTTAAAGGTCTTTTCCCATCACTAAGAGTGCATGATCATGTATTATGCTCAGCCTCTTTGCTTTCTTGCTTCCAGTGTTAAATGGCAGGAACCACTTGTGAGGCACTTTCTGCATAGAGAACTGTGGAATATGCCTTACGTGCGTGACCTCATTTAATTCTCAGTGTTAGCCTGCAAAAGAGGCATTTTTTCCTCTAGTTTGAAATGGAGAAATCAAGGCTCTGAGAAGTTAAGTTGGGCCCTCTAAATCATGCACCCCATAAGGGATGAGGGCAGACAGAATTAAAGCCCAGGCCCCATGTTTATATCCACTCTGCTTACTGCCACACCTTGCCTTTCAAAGACACATATCATAAAGGAAATGACATTCCAAGGCCAGGGACTCCAGGATCGTTTATTTTTCTTTCTTTCTTTCTTTTTCTTTTTTTTTTTTTTTGAGACAGAATCTCGCTTTTTTGCCCAGGCCGGAGTGCAGTGGCGCTATCTCGGCTCACTGCAAGCTCCGCCTCCCGGGTTCACGCCATTTTCCTGCCTCAGCCTCCTGAGTAGTTGGGACTACAGGGGCCCGCCACCGCGCCCGGCTAATTTTTTTTGTATTTTTTTAGTAGAGACGGGGTTTCACCGTGTTAGCCCGGAGATCGTTTATTTTTCTAAGGTGCCATAGGCAACTAATGTACTTTGGGTTTAGAATAAACTCCTTGGGAGTAGCCCCCATATGAGGGGGAAATTATTCCAAGTTGATATGCTCCGTGTGCAAACGTCACGTCCACAGCCTCTTCCCCAAGGGAGCAGCTCTCTGAACCTTCAGTTGACTAAAAATCCGAGGAGAATGGTTGGTACTTGGGTTTGTTCAGTTTGGGAATCAGGTAAAAGGAACACAAAGACCTAGGATTGTTTCACAAATAGAAAGCACACAAGTGGGACAGAACCTTCATTCTCCCATACACACTGTCAGGAACGAATGGGGAGTGGATTGCATGGGGCAGCCCCTTTGCCAAGTTCCCTCCGACTCTCACCATCTGAGAAGGTTTGCAGTAACTCTCAACACAGAACATGGAGAATCACGGAATGAAGTGTTCCCACGGAGTGTTCTTGTGAATGAGGTTAGCCTGATAGGTTTTTGCTGTTGTTTCAACACCTGCTGTTAATGTGATTCGAGTCCAAATATATTTATTCAGGTTATGAGAAATATAAATATAATTTCATTTTTATAAAGGAGAATATAGATATACAACATATTTTATTGGCATTTATAAAGCCATCAATTATTAGAAGAATTATAATTTTATGTGCCACTAAAGGAAAAATGTTAGCAATTAAATTTGATACAATTATTTCTTATTCCTTAGAATTTGTATAGTTAGTGAGCTTTTAAAGATTTTTTAGGCGTAGATTTTATCATATATCACTTTTTGATGTATGGGCAAGTGTAAATATAAGTTAAGTAAATAGGTTGATGCTTTTTGAAAACCTGTTTGCCTTCTAAGTTTGATTTTTTGGGATCACTTTTTGACTCAGAGACGTGAATGTTCTCGTGCGGTTGGTTGGTTTGTTTTTCCACACAGTATCATCCCCTGTGCCACTGAGAACACTGGGAATACAGCAGTTCTTCAAAGAATCTTTCATTCTTGTCTTCAGTTTTTCTTCTAACCAAAGACATTTATTCTACAACTTTGCAGAGCATGTTCAGGAATGACGATTGTATCTTTACTACTGCCTGGCTGACCAGAATTATAGAATGCATTCCAATTTCAGAGGTAGTAAATGACTCTCAAAAATGAGCACTGACACAGCATGTAGGAGTGTAAATAACTTGGCAGAGTCTTTCTCTATCACAATCTGTCCCATCAAGTGCCCTAAAACATCCGGAGCTCCTGTTTTCCTTGAAGATCTAATGCCTCAACCTCGCCCTAGCACTTTACACTATTATCTTCCTGATCTGGTCTCCACTCCCTTTCTTTTCTCCAGACCTTTGCACATGCTTCGTTTTGCTAGAAGAGTGTCCCTTCCTCCCACCCACCCTCAACTCACAAAGACTTCTGTGGCCTCTCCAATACCCATTTGTCATTAACTCTGATGCCTTACTCTGGAGCCCCACCTCATTTCCAATGCCTGGAATAGATGCCTCCCCTAGTGCTCGCATCCCTCCATAACACTACGGTGTGATTGGCCAATGACCTGTCTTACTCACCACTGGTCAAGTAGGCTCTGACAGAGAAGGTATTCGGCATGTTTGCCTACCATGATGGCACACAGGGTGTAGGCTCTCAAAAATATTTATTAACAACTTTTAGATGTCATTTGTGACGTTTTAAAGTATTTGTTTTAAATATATGTGAGCATGATAAATATAATAAATATGACATACATAATAGAAATAAATAGTACATAATAAATACTTACGTATGTATAGAAAAATACATACTCAGCAACAAAAGAACAGGCAGTCTCCTTCTGCTAACTCCTCCCTGCCCCTGCCTCACTTTTCAATACTGTTTTTAGTTAACATACTTGCTTTCTAATCAGTTTGTTTTTTCACTTTCTGGGATGTAAATATTCCCACCATGGCCAATCTCAGGCTTCCAGCGGTTTAACAAATGACTCATTAAATTCTTGAATTTTAATAAAGGTAGACAAAAATCCACTGGTTCTTCACCATGAGAGATATCTCAATGCCTTCTTTCTCCTTGCTTCTTCCTCACAATGCTCGATAATTCCAGTACTTTTCGTATTTTTTTCCTTCTGTTCACCATGAAAGCCTTTAAAAATATTCCTATGCCTTTATCCTTAATTTTAGTCAATTAACGCCTTATTTCTTATCAGTAACTTGACATAGATGTCTCCCACACCAGAAAAGGCTATTTCCTGCCCTTCCCTCCACCTTCCCACATCTCCTTTGCCAAGGATTTCTATCAGCTCTAACTCTAATACTACATGATTAAAGTCATTAGTGTTTACCTTCTATTTTGTACTAACACGAAAATTAATTTTCGTGCTTTGTTCATAGTTATGATTAAAATCATACCACTTTTTAATTTGCTTTCTATTTGGAGAATGACTTTTATTTAGTTTTTGTGTGTTTGTTTGTCCTGGAGTTTTTAATTGCTATTCTTGTTTCTTGTTGGCAAAAGAATAACTATATTTTCAAGTTGCTCCATCTTCTCATCTTCTTGGTCAGAGAATCCTCATGTGGCGTACCTTCCCCTCTTCCTCTTTACCTGAGATATTCCCTCTCAGTGCCTGTGTCCTTCAGACCCAAAGCTGCTGACACCTTGATCTCTGACTTTTAGCCTGTTGTTTAAGCCTCCTAGTCTATGGTACTTTGTTATGGCAGCCCTAGCAAACTAATACAGAACTATTACAAGTGGTGCTGCTAGGAGCATTTCTGTATATGTCTTTTAGTGACCATTTGTATAGATTTCTGCTAGAAATACACAATTCTCAGGAGTGAAGTTGTTATGTCAAAGAGTATGCATATGATCAGCATAAGTAGACACCAGAAAGGTTTCCAAAGTGTTTGTATTAATTTATGCTTCCCTGAATCCTTCTAGACAAGTACTTAGCCTAAAGCATCCCCACACCTACAGCCTATACTTCTGTCCCTCTGTGCTTTCTAACTTCTGCCTACCCTGGTTCTTCATTGCTGGGTGCTCTGATAAGCCCCTCTGTGCCATCTTACAATGAGACTTGTTCTGGTTTTCTACATTTGGACTTTTTTCCATGCTTCTTTTTTTCACTGATTGCCTTACTCCTGGGATAATTTTTTCCTTTCATCAAAGCTTACCTATCCTGACTTCAGCTAGGTGACAGTGAGTAACTATAATCAGATAAATTATTCAGTACAAATGAGATAGACTTCTAAAGTATTTATGGCCTTATCCATGGGTAATAATTACATCCCGTTCAAGTTTAGAAATACTGGGCAGTCTTTGGAGCTTTCCCATATGAGACATTTTCATGATTCTTAAAGTCATGACGAGTAGGGCAGCTGACTGTTCTGGGAATGAGGTCACTTCTGGGCATGGAATAAGAATTCATAGACTTTCACTTTTCCCAGCTCTGAATGTCTTCTTCACCTCTACAAACACATTCATCTTCATGCTTCATTTTACCAGGTTTCATGCCAACATTTATTCAGATGTCCAAGAGGCTTAAGACAGAGTGTGATGCTATTAACACCACCAAAAGAAAAAATCCAAGCTGAAGAAGGGCAATGTTACTCATATTCCTTACAAATCCAGACAATTACAATCCCAAATATGTGTGAGTCAATTCCTGGGATAAAGGAAAGTCTATAAGGGAAGAGACAGCTTTCAGAAAAGCCTTTTACCTCTGGGAGCAGTACTTGATGGATGACTCAAAACAAAACTACAGAATAAGAATCAAGAGTGTACAAATCTCAGCTAACACAGCGGAGAGAGCTAGTTAATGCGTGGGGCAAGGAATGTGGAACTGAGCTGGCACAGGCCCCGCATGCGGGCACATGGCAGTGGGCTTCACAATTCCACCCTGTTAGACTCCCACAAAGCCATGCACCAGTACCCTCCCTTCACTAAGGAGGAAACCAAAGTTCAGAAGAGTTAAGTCACCTGTTCCAGATCACACATCCCTAACTTGTGATGCTGGGACATGAACCTAGGCTTGCCTTGCTCTGAAGTACCTGCCCCTTTCACTCTAAACATCCACTGATATGCAAAAGGACTTGAGGGAAGAGATACTGAAATAAACATGGTACAGTTAGTAGGAAATTAATGTAAAATCATTTACTTTGGCTTAAAAATATGTGATTGTACAACTGCAGGACAGGGACATTTTGGAGTAGCTCGCATTCTTAATATAAGCCCTCAATATGTCACAGCCACCAATTAAAAATTGGTATTGTCATCCTAGCCAACTTGGAGTAGTATATTCATAAAACCATACTCTTTCCTAAGGAGTATAAAATAACGGTTTCACATGGAAGATCTGTCACAAACCTTGCTTCCAACACATATGAGCCATGTGACTTTGGGGCAAGTAGTTCTCCTTGGTGATACCCAGCTTACTAAAGAATGGGGATAATCATAGCTCCTAATTCAGTGTTGATGTGAGGACTGAAGAGCTCAATGTGTAGTACAATGTGTGGTATGTGTGGCTAAATTTTTTAGCTAAACATTTGCTGGTGTTATTATCTCCTCTGGAGTTCTGTACCTAGTTCCAAAGTCTGCAGGTTGAGAGTTAAGAATGCCTCTATGTTGCCTGGAGGAGAAGGTAAGCAGAGTTTGCCACCTGGTTCTCATCTCAGTGACTCTGAAGAGCAGATAAAGCCTGCCAAGGTAAAGGCCAGGAGAAAAGAGAGATAATTTTTTTTATTTCTTCTATCATTTATCATTTTTGCTTGAGGACCATCTACATGCCAGGCATGTTTTAGGCACTGTGAATAAAATGGTGAAGGCCTTGGTACCTGAAGTCAAGGGACTTCCATCCCAGCAGGGGAAACAAACAGAGATCAGCCAAATAGAGAAAATAAACAGAATGATTGCAAATGGAAATGGTATGAAGGAGCAAACCACAGGCTGAGACAGAGATGGTAAAGGGGTGGATTGCATTAGGCAGGGTAGTCACAGAGGACTATTTGAAGAGGTTGCACTTAATCAGAGATGTGAAGGCTAAAACATGGGCAGAAAGCCTGCATGGCAGAAGTAACGGCATGGACAGAGGCTCCAGTAGGAGAAAGCTTGGGCTGATCAGGAAGCTGAGGGAAGAACGGACACATGCATGAGACCAGGGAGCAGTCTCAAATGGGGTTCAGAAGATCTGACAATGCCCATGGCATGGCCAGGAGTTTGGATTTTTATTTTCAGGACAATGGAAAGGCTTTAAGTGGAGGCCAACGTAAGCTGGTGACAAACGTCACATGGAGTTTGGATCTGCAGGAGGATGTAGTAGAACCTTGAGATAATTTACTCTAGAGAGGACAGGGATCTGGACCGGGGACAATGGCAGTGGAAACGGGGAGGATGGATGGATCCGAGACAAGTTTTGGAAAGAAAATTCACAGGAAATATCAGACGGTCCAACTATGGCTAGGCTCCCCCCTGAATGTCCTATTCAAAGGATGGATAATCATTTGATAACTGGTGAAAAGCTACAGCCAGAAAGATTATTAGAATTTATCTGGTGTCAATTGGTCTAGGATTATTGAATATCTGAAATTCCTTATCAATTGCTCACTTTGGATAGATATAAAAATTATTTCATGTTAATGACATTAGACTCATATATTAAATTATCATATTGGAACATTTTTGGGCTGAGCACAGTGGCTCATGCCTGTAATCCCAGCACTTCAGGAGGCCGAAACAGGCAGATTGCTTGAGCCCAGTAGTTCAAGATCAGCCCGGGCAACATAGCAAAATCCTATCTCTACAAAAAATACAAAAATTAGCCAGGTGTGGTGGCATATGCCTGTAGTCCCAGCTACTCAGTAGGCTGAGGTGGGAGGGTCACTTGAGCCCGGAGGTTGGAGGTTGCAGTGAGTCATGATCACACCACTGGATTCCAGCCTGTGTACCCAGTCTAAAAAAAAAAAAAAAAACTTAAATTTTTTGTTTTTAAATAGAAATACTTTTGGATTAATTGATCAGGACCAATCTAATATGGCATCTCACAGATCTGCTGGAAAAAAAGACGGGAGGGAAAAGTTCAGTCTGTAGATTATTATTCAGGTAGAGCTGCCCTTCATGGGAGAAGGCTCTAGAACTTCTGGGAGTTATGAGCACCTGAGAAGGGGAAATGTGCTGTGCAGGAACCTCATGACAAGGTCTGACCCTGGGTTTTCCCTCATGTGACATCCATGAAAAGTCACTTCTCTAACTCTTGGGTCAGAACTAGAAGAGGTTCTTA
The DNA here is from genome assembly GCF_009828535.3 of Hylobates moloch. NCBI lineage: Eukaryota > Metazoa > Chordata > Mammalia > Primates > Hylobatidae > Hylobates > Hylobates moloch. The sequence continues at coordinate 39,101,837 of NW_026652296.1, forward strand.
GACCAGTGGTTTTGCAGATTAGAAGCTCTTGAAGAACTTCCAGAACAAAAATAAAACTATACCCAGGTAGAACTCAAGGAAAGGGAAGGGGGGATAAACTGTGTATTTTTAGTATTTTTAAAGAGTTCCTCAAGTGATTGTAATGCCCCTGAGGTTGAGAAACACATTACAAAGCTTTTGACACTGTCCCACTCTATTGTTTTGTTGACAGACTGCTATGGGCTCTAAACAAAACAATTTTTATGACCTCACAAAATGTTTAAGCTCCCACAAAATTCATATGTTAAAATCTTCAGCCCCAAGGTGATGGTATTAGGAGGTGAGCTTTTGGGAGGTGATTCCGTCATGATGGTACAGCCTCATGAATGGGATTAGTACTCTTATGAAAGAGACCCCAGAGAACTCATTTGTTGTTTCTACTATATGAGGACATAGCAAAAAGATGCGATCTATGAAGCAGGAATCAGGCCCACACCAGACACTGGACCTGCTGGCCTCTGGATCTTGGACTTCCCAGCCTCCAGAACTGTGATAAATAAATTTCCATTGTTTATAAGCCCCCAGGTACGGTATTTTGATGTAGCAGCCAAGAACAGACTAACCCTTTCTCTTCTAAAACTGGCAGGTATTCACTTGAACAATATGCACATATAGTAAGGGCAAGAGAAGTTTCACAAAATGAAGTAAGTGTATAAAAGTGAAGAGACGGTGTCTTGTCTCCTTTGCACTGACCATGGATGGGGAGTGGATTTATGCCAGCTGTGCCTGTAATTTTCTCTCTCCTGATGCACTCAGAGTAACTGTTCAGTAGCTGGACAAGGCGGCCAGCGCCCGAGAGGGACACAGATGCCCCATTCACTGTACTCCCAGGGCAGCTCTGCCTTGCCTTTAGTCTGATCTTTATTTGTAGTCTTAAAATTTTCCATTTCAACTTTTAGTCAGTAGATTCTCCAACTTCAACCCCTCTCAGATGACGATGGTGATGAGGAAGAAAAATACCTACCTGAGCTTTGCAAACATTTTTAGCAAACCCACACAGAGAGTGGGTAGAGTCTACAGCGCATAGTTAAGCCCTTTGTCAATACGAGGCCTGGCTCCATGTGCACACTGCTTGGCTCGTGATCAAAATGGCTTCATCTTATTAGAAATCTCCAAGGCTTACAGAGTCAAAACTTGGACATTTACTGTACACATTAACAGAACTTATTCCACAGGCTCATAATAAATCTTTATAACTCACATATGGCCCAGTTATAAATATCAGCTGGGAAGAGCAATAAAAGCACAGCGCACAGAAAGGTCTCTGCCCAGCTTGGAAGCACTTTAGACTTTATTAATTTACCTATTTTATCGAACTGTAACATTTCAGATGGTAGAGGGAACTTAATTCACTATTGAGGTAAACTGGAGAAAGTAATAAAACACTAAAATCTCTACAAGAAAAATAATGCAACAATTAGTCACTTGGTTCATTCAAGTCAGGTTACAGTTCTTCAGACAAAATGAAACACAGGAAATTCCCCGTGAATTGTAAATTATTTCTTCGTGCCAGGCAGGTGGTAGTGGTAGGTTTCATTCCATTTGTTGTGGTTCTGATACCTCCCTCTTGAAACAAATGAAAGGTTGAGTTAGAGCTTCATCCACTTGGAAATGGAAGAAACATAACAAAGGAAAAAAGAATAGCTGTTCCTTCGACTCATTTCAGACACCCCAGCATTAATGCCAGGCCCAGGCTACCTTTCCGATTTTCTACAAACAGTATTTCTGGGCAATACTGGTGGCATGCTGTATGCATGAGGGGCCTGTTCAGTCATCTCCACTGGGGGGTCACCTTCTCTGTCCCAGGCTCTGAAAAGTCACCTGTTTGTGTCTATTTACACATGAAGAGTGGGAAACTAGACTATTTACTCCCAAAGTCACACACACAGTTTCAAACCTGAGAGGCCCATCTCAATTTTAAATATTGTTTGGAAACACTGTAATTGCTGACATTATAGGTTTAATCATTGCCTTCTTTTGGTTGGAAAGTGATGGCTGTACTTTGTATCACCCCCTTTCTACAGCAGTTTCTCTCCCTTTTTCACCATTTCAAAACAGTAACTTAAGTGTCACCTTGACAAGAATAGGTTTTGTGTCAGGAAACTTTTTTAGACTTAAGAGAAAAAAAATTCTCAAACACCAAAGATTTAAATTTTAATTAAATTGGTTATTATTCAAAGTTACCACTCCACTTTTACTTTCTAACATTCTTTTACTGGAGAACACTAAATACTCTGTTGTTCATCTTTAAGATTGCTAAATGGCTCTACAGAACTTTCCTTTGACTTTTTAACTCACTCTCACAGCCTTGTTTTCTTGGGGCATATTTGCAGCTGAGTCGAAGATAGGATTTAGGGGCTTGGGAAAAGCAGAGTTTAAAATCTGGCTTTGGGAACTAAACCCACAGAATTGCTTGATTACACAAACTTACATTAACCCTAGATTAGATACATATAAAAGATATTCCATATCTTCTGTTTTTAAGGATACAAAATTACAGCCAGATAGGAGGAATAAGTTCTAGTGATCTCTAGCACTACAGAATGACTATAGGTAACAGTAACATATTATATAGTTTTAAATAGCTAGAAGGAAGAAATTGAATATTCCCAAAATAAAGAAATGATAAATGGTGATACATATGCTAATTACTCTAATCTGCTCAGTATGCATTATATATTCCAAAACATCACTATATACTCCACGCATACACACAATTATTTGTCAATTTTTAAAAATTCAGTTAATTTTTAAAAACGGAATAAATTTAAAAATCACTTTTCATGTAGTATGTGTGAGACTCCTAAATTTATATTGCCCATGAAGTGAATAATCACTCAAAACTATGAAAAAGAAATATAAACATAACATACATTCAGGCTTAGCATATTTTGGTAGCTCCTTAAATGTTTATATTATTTTTTAAAAATCCAGAAGTCAATGAGTTTTCAAAAGTATAAATTCCTGGAGAAATTTTAAAGAAAATTAAGAAAAATATTTCTTTGTTTGCTTCTGTCAGAGAAATTTTTAAAATTATTTTCTTTGTAATTTGGGAATATTATAGTGCTTTAAACTATGGTTGACTCAATAGTTAAAAGCTAATATATATAGTATGAAATATATGTAGTGTTGTAGGGAAAAAGAATACATATATTTTACTAGTGTTAGCTATGTGCTAGAATATTTTCTTTTTTTTTTTTTTTTTTTTTGAGACGGAGTCTCGCTCTGTCGCCCAGGCTGGAGTGCAGTGGCGCGATCTCGGCTCACTGCAAGCTCCGCCTCCCGGGTTCACGCCATTCTCCTGCCTCAGCCTCTCCGAGCAGCTGGGACTACAGGCGCCCGCCACCACGCCCGGCTAATTTTTTGTATTTTTAGTAGAGACGGGGTTTCACCGTGGTCTCGATCTCCTGACCTCGTGATCCGCCCGCCTCGGCCTCCCAAAGTGCTGGGATTACAAGCGTGAGCCACCACGCCCGGCCTAGAATATTTTCTATTTCTCATACCAAGAATATGTGTTCTTAATGCTGAAATAGAAGTTTTCGTTTACATTAAAATTAACTATCCAAATACTATCCTGTAGGTCTTTTTGTGTTACAGTGGTTCTGTTACCATGTCTTCTCAGAAAAACTACTCCTTTTTTTTTTTTTTCACGTGAGCACAGCTTACATTTCAGGAAGTTAACAGGGAACATTAACAAAAGTAAAATATAACGCCACATATCATTCCTAATTACAGCTTACAAGCATTGATATAAACTATGCATTTAATAAACACTATGCCTAAACTTTGACATAGTCTTATGTTATTTTTAAGTAAATAAAAATTATTCCAAGACAGTTGTTACAAAGCAAAATTATTAAAGACATCCTTACTATTTTTGAACCCCCTGCACTTGTGGGCACTTTATACAGTTTATATATTCATTCAAAGAGCCCTCTGTGGTGTATAAGTTAACACCAGACATTCTGGAGTTCTTCAAGCAGAATTTGTGGAAATTGAAACTATTATGAACCATAATGACATATAATACATTGTACACATGCTGTATTTCTATATAGATATTGTTGAAGGTCAACACTGGTCATTTAGTCTTCAAGTTATATTATTATTTTTGAAATAATCTAGTTACAGCTTCAAATGGTAGATTTTCTTTTAAATTAAATACCTATTATATACCACTTCATCCTGTTATAGACCACCCTCCACCCCTTTTATCCTGTAGGATTTAAAACAGAAACAAATTCTCAAAGCCCTACCTAGTCAGGCTGCAATTGAGCAAAGTTGCTTTCAGAGATCGGGCTGCAGTTTAGGTAGGATTTGCAGCCTGTGTCAAAAAATCAAGATACACATGGAGAAGAATGAGCCATTACTCACAGTTCATAAATCTCAACAATATCTTAAGCCCAAAGGCTTAGTTTAGAAAGAAGACTCTTCCCTAACCTGGAACTTCCTAGATGGGGCGGTTTTAAGACAGGCTTGAAGAGGTGTAATAATAACACAGATAACCAATGCTACCACGGTATCATTATGGACGATAAGACAGAATTAAACACCAACCTTTGCTAACAGTATTCTCAACCCTGCATTTTAGAACTGGTGGCATTTCGCTCTCTGGAAATCTGTGCTGGCACTTAGGTCAGCTCATAAACAATCTTCCTGGATTTCAGACAGAGGCATTTTCTTCAAAACCGTGATTAGGCGAATCCTTTCACTTGGGCTTCACATAGCAAATCTGTGTCAAGACTTTTGAAAACATTTTTACTAAATTAGCGTCCCACTTTAATGTATCATCTCAAATAATCATCTCTCTATTGCCAAAGAAAACACCTGCAGAATGATGGTGAAGTTCTGTTAAGGAAAGAGAATCTGGAGAAAGATAAGGAGCCAGCAAGAAACAGCACCAACCTGTATGTGCATTTTGTTGTGACCTATGAATCAGTTCTGTAGATTTCATCTTTTTTTTTTTTTTTTTTGGCTCCCAAGAAATAAAATTTAAGTATACAGCACAGGGCTCAAAGGACAGGCACAGAAATACCTGTTGGCTGACCGATTTAGGGCAAAACTTTGAACATATTTTCAACTCAAAGTCCAAATTAACTCCCGGTTGGGGGAGGGATTCTGTGAGTTCAGATATTGGAACAGCCAGTTTTATAGACAGTTGGAGACCAGGCTTTTGCCCCCACTGTCAGTTAACTTTTTTTTTCTGGATGGAGGAATGTTTATATTAAGTTCTATTCCTCTCTGAATAAGTACTCCCCTCTCAGAAGCCAGCCCCGTTGGAGAGAGACTCCTAAAAGTAGCCCTAGTGTAAAACATATGTGCTAAAAATAAGCAGCCCTTTCAGCACCGTGTTCGCCGGAGCCGGTTCAATTTTAAACGCACTTTTATTCTCCAGATCCAAAGCCTTCAATGGAGGGAAGTCAGGGGTGAAACCAGTGAATGTTAGAAAAACAGAAGAAAGAATGGGAAACTAACACGCCTGTTACTGGAGAGATGAGGGGCTGGGGCATGGAGTGGTCCTTGGGGAAATCTTTGAGGCACCATAGATTTGCAGGGGATCTCTTGCTTAGAATTACATCCCCAGAGCCTACACTAGGGGCCACGTCCATAGGAGCCACTTAACAAAGATTTATTAAATTGAAATAAATTGATAACAAATAAGGTGAATATTTTTATTGATTTATTAATTCACCTATCCACTCTCTTATGAATAAAAAGTGAGTACTAATGCATATCTAATATAGGAGATATAGAACAACTTGGAAGTAAAAGACACAGTTCTTGTGTCCAAAAGAAAGCTCTAGGGGGTGAGAGTGAATGCATGAGAGAAAAGTCACCAAGTATAGTGGCCTTCCGTCAATTTGCTGCAGGAGGTGATGTGAGCAGAGTCCTAGGGACTCCTAGAGATAGTCTGAGAATATTTTGCAATTGCTGAAACACATGATGGCTGTGAAAAAGCAGATTGCAGGTTTCCCTCTTTGCGAGATGGGATCACCTGAAAAGTTTACAGAACCTTACTTTAATCTCAAACTTGGCTACCACCCATTGAAATTACCTGCAAAGCTTCGAATAACTGAGATTGTGATTTATTGGTCTTGGATGTGTCCACGTCCTGGGGATATTTAAAAGCTCTCCGTAACCCTTATGCACAGAAAAGTTTGAGAATACCATCTGGTTTTCAGCTGATTCAAAGTCGATGACTGTTTATTCCCCTCCATCTTTTATTTTTCCTACATTTTTTTCCATAAAAAACAAGAAGGCTTGTACTTTCTATCACTTTGGCAGGTATACTGTAAGGATTTATGAAGGGTAAAAGTGCTTAAAATACTTCGTGTATTGGCAAGGAGTGGGGTGGAATTCTGCCTAAATAATTTGCTATTCAATCTTTTATCTTCCCAAACCGAAACAGGTTCTGAATAGCTCTTCTTACCCCTCTTTAAATCATTTATAAAAGAAGATGCAGATGCATGTATGTGGATTTTAAAATATAAATCTCTAGCTTGCAATTAGCACCCAACTCATACCAGCAAACAAAACAAAACATTTGTTTTGTCAACTAATGAGCAATCCCAAATGAGCAGGCTTTTCCTGATGGCGTTCATGAAATGCAGAATTGACACACACAGATGCTGGAAGCCTCAGCCAGACTTCTGACTTGGCCCAACCAGGCCTGGCTGGTAGCCACGGTGGTATATCAGTTGAAGTCTACAGAGACTAGCTGCCAGTTATACCACTGTGCAGACAGAATCTAACTGATTTGTTCAATGGAAGGTTATGTTTGGAAACATTCTGCCCTGCCTCGGCTGCCAAGCATGCAGACATGGCTCAGTCAAGCCTGGGTAGGGGAGGAAGCCCACCTTATGGAACACAGGTGCTGTCTGGCTGACGCTACCTGCACAGGCCAGTGCCAGGGGCCAGCAAGGGCTCAGCGTAGATGATATGACCTGTGTGTGTTCCGCAATCTGGAAGCTCCGGTATCTGGTGCTGAAAGATCCTGTCCTAAGACATGTCAACTCCACACCTACTTTTCTTACAGTATTTGGGGCACAATTCCATGACCACCTACTGACTTTGAGGTTTGTCAGCCACACAGCAGAATAATAAAAGGCACGTAAGACATGAATTAGCATGGTGTGAAAAGAAGTCAGTAAAAAAAGCCCGGGTGTGAGGAGGGATGAAAATGAAAACATGTTCTGCAAGAAAAGGGGTTTTTGATATGCTGAGAGACAAGTGCTGGGGAAATTAAAATTCCCATCTTTTACCAAGCAGCTACCCTGATTTTTATTACACTTTGCTGTTTAAAGAATTCAACAAGCCTCAGTTCTTTAACTGACAGTCTTCAGCTGACATCATGTGAAACTGCAGCAATTAATGGCAGCAAATTATGTTTTTAAATGCAAACATTGATATTAAGTTCTTCAGCATAGTGCTTTCAATCACGTTTATATTGAAATCTGTCCTTACCTTCATATCTGGATGCTTCTAGCGACGCTCACTTACTCCTAGTTCAAGAGAAGGAGGAGAAATTCTACCCATTCTCCATCTGGAAACTGTTCCTTGGATCAAGGTTTACAATATCCAGCCCCAAACTGACGCTCTTCTGGAGATGTTCTCCTGAACCAGAGAGCGAGAGGGGGCCTGGCAGCATTGGCTGGCGGGGGTCGGCCTCTGCTTTTGCCACCTGACCCACTCATGGCTAAGCTGCCACTACAACTGCAGAATTGATGGGGGTGAAGCGCTCTTCCTCCTAATTCCACCACACCCACCTACACCTGGACATTTAAATGAGACACTTACAAAGGGAAACAGAATGGCTTCTGTATAACTTAAACCAAAGATAAAAGTACATGAAATGGCTTGTCCACACATGCAGTAAAATAAAACAAAAATCTTGTAGCAGGCAGCCAGAAAGGTGAACTATTTTGCGATTTGTATTTACATTGGCACATTGTTTATTTTTTCGTATTAGAAAAATGAAATAATACATGTCAGACTTTGGAAAGTATAAAAATTCATTACAAGGAAGCAGAAAATTATCTATAATGCTTCCTTTCAGATAATCACTATGACCGTTTCTGATATGTTTACTTCTATGTATAAATTTGTAATCTAAAATTCAGATTGTACATGCAATTTTGAATCAGTTATGTTTTCCTCTTTTTCTAATTATAAATATGGTTTATTTTCTGTACAAAAGTTAATCACTGGAGAAGAGAAAGCATAAAATTAAGTCTGTCCTGTAATTCCACCCCCTCCTATAACCATCAATGAAGGTTTAGTGCTCATTCTGACAATTATTTTTCTCTTTTCCAGACATACATATACATGAAATTTTTATCTTGGGATCTTTGCATGTCACGAAGTGTGTTTTGGGAATACTATGCTAATGGTGACATAATGAATCAGAAATGCTCAGAAATTAGGCAAATCCTCCCCCTACTGAGTTGATTCCTGCAGTTGGATTATTTCACATCTTTTTCTGTTACAAAGTTTCCTTCTGGGTAGACGCTTTTTATCGTTTGCCTCATTGCTGATGGTTTTCCTGGATATAAAGTCTTTGAAGAAGAATTAGAAATCACAGGACAAGAGTTTTGATATATGTTACAAAGCTTGATCTATATTATAAGCTCTTTCACACATATAAGCACTTTCTACATTAAGCATATACATTTCATTGCAATTGTAACCAATTTATGATCTTTTAATTTAGTTAAGAATTTTTTGACATTCCAGGTAGTCAAATCTTCCTATTACTTTTCCCTTGTGATTTTTTTTATGTTTAGAAAGTCATTCACCAGCAGGAGACAAATTAGACTTTCAGGTATTTTTCTGTTTTTATTCTTTAAATTTCAGTTTCACTTTTTCGATTTAACTCCTTAATCCAGGTGGAAAGTATTTTAATATGTCATATAATATGAGAATGCTTTGTTTTATTTTTCTAAAAGGTAAGTAAGTCATCTTTGAATAATATCATATTCCTTGACAAGCAATGGTTCCTCTAACACACATTCATTCCAGGGCTCCCATTTCTGGTCCGTTGATCCACCATTTACGCACCAATGCTAAGCTGTTCTGCTTTTTGTAGTTTATAGTATAGTGGGTAAGCAGGTGGGTACTAAAATTAGATAATGCTATGCTAAAGTCCACCATTGAGTTGGTGAGCTGGTGAAAAGGTGCTCAAACTCTCTGGCCTCTGCCAAAAACGGGTAGCTACAACCTCTTCTGCATAAGGTTGTTGAAAGAGGGGAAATGGGAAACTCACCAAAGACAGAGAATAGTATTTGCCACAGATCAATTCTAAATAGTAGCTACTGTTACTGTTACTCCTGTTACATCTCATATCTGCAAGGAGGGGCCATACCCAGTGTTTTTTGTTTTTGTTTTTGCTTTTTAACTCTTGGCTATTTTTGCCTGTTATTTTTCCAGAAAACACTCTTTAATACTTTCAAAAGAAATTTTATCAGATTTTGATTAAAAGTATTAAACTTATATTTGTTCATGAAAATTTGACATTGTGCCATATTACATTATCCTCGGTACCATGTGATATGTCTTTCTAATTGCTAAGATTTTATAATCTTCAGGTAAATTTGGTATTTTATATTTTGCCTTTTCACATTGAGTCATAAAATTGTTCCTTGTTTTGGGGGGACTTTTTTTGGTCATGTGATTCATACTTGCTTTTGAATTATGCCTTTGAACAAATTATTGCTTGCACTTGAAAAGCTATGTAACTTTGCTATATTTGTTTGATATTTAGCAACATTACCCTATGTTAATATTAGGTCTAAATTTTTAACTGATTTTACAGGCTTTCTGAAAATTCAGTTATATCATATGCAAATAATAATAACTGTGACCTCCCTTACAGAATCAGCTATTATGTCGAGAACAACAGTGAAAACAGTAGTGCTGGAAGCCATCCTGGATAGTGGGGTGTTAGAGTAGCAGTTTCTTCACGTTCTATCACTGCCACATGCTGAGTGGTCCTGCATTCCCTCTCCCCTGTGCCTCAGTTTCTTCATCTATTTAAGACAAATAATAATAGCATGTATTGCTGAGTCACTGATTAATCCTTCCTGTAACTCTTCATTGTGTCTGCCTGCACCTTCTCTCATTCTTTCTCACTTCTAACAAATTGACATTTTTCTTCCACCTGGACTTCTTTCCTGTCTTTTTCACTGCTGGTTTCTCATTTGGTCCTTATTCTCAGGACCAGTGTTTTCTGTCTCTTAGAAACTGCTCACTTTTTCTCTCTCATAGAAGCATAGGTAGTTGCCTGTCCACACGAGTGAGCTGGGAGCTTTCTGCAGAGGCTTCAGTTCAAGGTTGGGGATTGAAAGGAAGAACTGAAACCTCTTTGTGGTTTGGGACATTCAAAATTGTGGCATCTTGCAAAGATCTTCATTACAGGAATTCTAGAAAAACATGGTCTATCTTTGGACACCGTGATTTTAGGGAACATCAAATATAAGCTGTGAGGAATTAGACAGCAGAGGATTTTTAGTCATAATACTTTCACGTTTTAATATCCCAGACACCAACCAATAGCTGTGATTACTGTATCATTCACAAATATTTCTCCTCTTCACCCCTTCCTACTAATTTATCTCTGGAAACAAGATAAATTGGAACTTATTTGAGCGTTCTGGTCTTAGTTTGAGGCCACATACAGCCGTCTTCATGGTTTATCACTGTTATTCTCATCTCGTGGGAAACAAGAGTTATGTAGCAATCTGCTGCATGATTAATTCCACTCCGATGTCTCTTCTCTTCAATTCAGCAATGTCTCCATGGTGCGTCAGTCCATCAATCAAGTCTATAATAAAGAGAGACGGCAGCAAATTGGATGAAACTGAGATATAGATATAATAATAACCTTATTACCAGATTTTATGTTTGAGCATAAAAGTATATTCTTAGATGAAAAGACTCAAAAGTCACAAAAAATTCCTCTGGGCAACTTGCTTTAAACTGGGGGTGATTGACATGTGCTGAGGCTGTTGGGGGTTGGTGGGGAAGACTGGACATGGAAGCCCTTGAGGCCAAGAAAAGGAATATGACAATTATCCAAAAGGCAGCCCGGTGCTGTGCTGAGAAGCAGTGGCAGCTGGGCTCCCTGGCTTCCACACTTAACTGTCTGCATGACACCAGGAAAATTACTTATTTTTTCTGTGCCTCAGTGTCCACATTTGTAAAATGAGGACAGTAATAGCATACATAGGGTTATTACAAGAATTAGAGGCATCAATGTCTGTAAAATACTGAGGCTAATGCCTGGCACAGGGTCAGTGCCAACTAAGTGCTGTTTTAAAACTTCCAATGAGGCTGCTGGGTGCTGTATGGCTTGGGGACAGGACATGGTGATGACATTTCAGGGCTAAGAGGAGCCTGTAAGATTTTTCATGTTACCCACGCTAGGCCAGGGGGTACATCTCCAAAACAAACAGAAAACAGCCTGCTGCCAGGAACACGGACATTTCACAGCAAGAAGAAATGAGCAAACAGAAGGCAGGAAGAAGATGAGAGGAGAAATACCAGGAAAGCACTTTTCTTGACTTTATTTGCTAAAAGTGGGAGTCTAAAAGAAATATCTGTGAAAGAAGAGAATTCCACTAAATATGGAAGTATATAATTTATATAGAATGAGCTACACACAAAAAAATCTCCCTTTGCTAAATAAAAATGTATTCTATTTATTCAACAATTATTTCAACAATGAAGTAAAATACGACCTCATAATATTTATCTTTTTTTATAATTTTTGAGATGATAAATACATTCATCATAATTAAGCTATGAATCTAATTTTTCCTAATTCAACAACAAAAATATAAGTAGCCCAATTAAAAAAAGGGCAGATGAGATGAGATGCATTCAGGTGGTATGACTGCAGATATTAATCCATTGTATATTTCAAAATAGCTAGAAGATAATTATGTGAATGTTCCTAGTATAAAGAAAAGTATTTAAGATAACAAATATTCCAATTACTCTCATTTGATTATATAAGTGTATCAAATTATCATGTGAATTCCAAAAATATGTACATCTGCTGCATATCAATTTTGAAAATGGGTAAAAGACGTAAACAGACATATCCCCAAAGCAGATACACAAATGGCCAATAAGCACATGAAAAGATGGTCAGTGTCACTAATCATTAGGGAAATGCAAATTAAAATCACAAGATACCACCTCAAACCCATTAGGATGTCTAGTATTAAAAGAAAAGCATAAAAAAAAAAATAGTGGTGAGGATGTGGAGAAAGTAGAACCTTCTCATATTACTGGTAGGAAATGTAATATGGTACGGTTGCTGCGGAAAACAGTATAGTGGGTCTTCAAAAATTAAATGTTAAATTACCAGATGATCTAGCATTTCCACTTCTTGGCATATACCTGAAATAATTGAAAACGGGAACTTGCACAGACATTTGCACTCCCATGTTCATAGCAGCATTATTCGTAATAACCAAAAGGAAGAAGCCACTGAAAGGTTTATCAACAGATGAGTAAATAATAAAGTGCAGTGTGTCTATACAATGGAATATTATTCAGAATTAAAAATAAGGAAAATTGGATGCATACAATAACATGGAAGAACCTTGTGAGCATTATGCTAAGTGAAATAAGCCAGGCACAAACTGGACAAATACTGTTGATTCCTCTTATAAGAGGTATCTGGAATACTCAGATTTGTAGAAACAGAAAGTAGAATGGTGGCTGCCAGAAGCTAGGGAAGGGAGAATAAGGAGATACTGTTTAATGGGTATGGAGCTTCAGTTTTAAAAGATGAAAAAGTTCCGGAGATGGATGGTAAGGATGGTTGCATAACAATATCGATGTGCTTAATGCCACTTAACTGTACATTTAAGAATGGTTAAAATGGTCAATTTTATGTTATGTGTATTTTACCACATACAAAAAATTCTCTACACTTTGACAGACCTTGGCTGCCACATGCCCGGCTGACTTTCTTGTAAATGTTCTGCTGTCTTCATGTGGATCTTGCTATTAGGAATTTTCCTCCTAGCGAGCAAAAGGTTAAAGAGATGGCAACTGGAGATATCGAAAAATGTGTTAACAAATGAGCTCTTCAGAAGAGTTGAGTTTACCCCCACATTGGCACTCCTGCTCTTAAATAGTTTGACTGATTAACATAATCTGCCTTCAGAATGATCTACTTTATAAACTTCTGATTGCAATGCATAAAATTTATAAAATTTCCAGTACTATTTGCTTATATTTCGCCTCAGTGTTTGGAGTTTTTTTGGGGAGGGGAATGAAATGGTGCCAAAATATAAACAAAGAATAACTGGAAATTATTGATAATTTCAATGCACAGTAAGGAGAGTTAAAATATATCTAAAGTGAATAGATTTTCTTAGCTTACTCATCCTGACTCAAGGCATCTCCATTTAGAAATAAAAGCCCACTTTTAATCAATTTCAAAAGTTGTCAAAGCATGTTTATAGATCTTGTGTAAGAAAAGTAGCATTTTTACAGGCAAATCTTTCTTCTTAAAAAAAATCAAAATGTAGCACTTAAATTGAGCTTGAAATCCAGCCTTGACTTAAATATTACCCCAATGAGCAATTGCAGGTACATTTCCTTCTCTGGCACAGTTAACGAATCTTGGAAGGTCACAGAGTTAGCAGGGCTCTTTAGGGAAATGCCTCAATCCCCCTCCCGCCCCCAGGAAAAGCCAGAGGAGACTGTTTTCCCCTTTTGCATATTCCGCCTTTTAAAAGATCATTTCCTTTCCAACACTGAAAGCAGAGTAGTCATAGCAGGGGTTAGGGAAGCTCTACTTCATGCTTTGAAACATTGAAACTTCCCATGTGATTCAAAATTCCAACTCTGACTTTTGGATTTTCAATAGGAACAGAAACTGCTAACTTGAGTTGAGCAGGTGCTTTGTGGAAATATGAAGCCCTGGAAGCCTCCAGAGACATCAGGGACAGGGTGGCTTCCCCTACCCATGTAAACAAAATGCAGACAGAGCATCAACTGTTCCTGTCTTTCCACATTTCTACTTTTGGGTGAAGGGGTGGAGAAAGTTCGTGTAGAAGGGTGGAGATTGGGAAAATTTTAATTCAGTAATATAAAAATGTTATTTGGAAAATAGATAGATGAATTCAGCCAAAACAGAAAAAAATGATACAGAAGGATATTTTCTTTTGCTTTGAAGAAGCTCTTTAGTTTAATTAGATCCCATCTGTCAACTTTGGCTTTTGTCACCATTGCTTTTGGTGTTTTAGTCATGAAGTCTTTGCCAATGTCTATGTCCTGAATGGTATTGCCTAGGTTTTCTTCTAGGGTTTTTATGGTTTTAGGTCTAACATTTAAGTCTTTAATCCATCTTGAGTTAATTTTTGTATGAGGTGTAAGGAAGGGATCCAGTTTCAGCTTTCTGCATATGGCTAGCCAGTTTTCCCAGCAACATTTATTAAATAGGGAATCCTTTTGCCATTGCTTGTTTTTGTCAGGTTTGTCAAAGATCAGATGGTTGTAGATGTATTATTTCTGAGGCCTCTGTTCTGTTCCATATATCTGTTTGAGTATCAGTACCATGCTGTTTTGGTTACTGTAGCCTTGTAGTATAGTTTGAAGCCAGATAGCGTGATGCCTCCAGCTTTGTTCTTTTTGCTTAGGATTGTCTTGGCTATGCAGGCTCTTTTTTGGTTCCATATGAAATTTAAGGTAGTTTTTTCCAATTATGTGAAGAAAGTCAATGGTAGCTTGATGGGGATAACACTGAATCTATAAATTACTTTGGGCAATATGGCCATTTTCAAGATCATCAGTGTGAACAGGCACCATACAGAATGGGAGAAAATTTTTGCAATCTCTTCAGCTGACAAAGGGCTAATATCCAGAATCTACAAAGAACTTAAACAAATTTACAAGAGAAAAACAAACACCCTCATCAAAAAGTGGGCAAAGGATATGAACAGACACTTTCAAAAGAAGACATTTATGCAGCCAACAAACATATGAAAAAAAGCTCATCATCACTGGTCATTAGAGAAATGCAAATCAAAACCACAATGAGATATCAAAATCCACACCAGTTAGAATGGCAATCATTAAAAAGTCAGGAAACAACAGATGTTGCAGAGGATGTGGAGAAATAGGAATGTTTTTACACTGTTGGTGGGAGTGTCAATTAGTTCAACCATTCTGTAAGACAGTGTGGCAATTCCTCAAGGATCTAGAACTAGAAATAGCGTTTGACCTAGCAATCCCATTACTGGATATATACCCAAAAGATTATAAATCACTCTACTATAAAGACACATGCACACGTATGTTTATTGTGGCACTGTTCATAATAGCAAAGACTTGGAACCAACCCAAATGCTCATCAATGATAGACTGGATAAAGAAAATGTGGCACATATATACCATGGAATACTAAGCAGCCATAAAAAAGGATGAGTTCATGTCCTTTGCAGGGACATGGATGAAGCTGGAAACCATCATTCTCACCAAACTAACACAGGAACAGAAAATTAAACATCGCATGTTCTCACTCATAAGTGGCAGTTGAAGAATGAGAACACATGGACACAGCAGGGTGCCAGCATCACACACTGGTAGCCTGTCAGGGGGGTGGGGAGCTGGGGGAGGGATAGCATTAGGAGAAATACCTAATGTAGATGACAGGTTGATGGGTGCAGCAAAGCACCATGGCACGTGTAAACCTATGTAACCAACCTGCATGTTCAGCACACGTACCCCAGAACTTAAAGTATAATAATAAAAAAAAAAGAAGGTAATTTTCTTGATTAAAATCAATGTGTCCTGTGTTAACGTTACTCTAATTTTCCTACTTCCAATTTCTCTATAAAGGGTTTTATGGACACAGGCCTCTAAAAGTAATAACATCAGCTACCATTTCTTGAGCTTATGCTCTGTGTCAGACGTTGTGCTAAGCTTATTATATATTTCAGTTAATCTTCACAATTTTATAATGTAGCTATTAATATTATTATCCTAATTTTGCAGGTAAGGAAATTAAGTCTCAGAGAACATAACATGAATTCCCAAGGTCTCCTATCTCTTAAGTGGTGGGGCTACAATTTAAATTAAGGCTTGTATGATTCCAAAGTGAATGCTTTGACCACTAATTTATATCATCAGCCTAGATGAATGGATGTGACCACACAATAAAGCCATATCTGTTATTGAGTGGTATGAAGATAGGATGCTCGTAAGCTTAACCCTCTGCCTTTGAAAAGACAGCATGTGGTCTTAAAAAGTGCTACTCTAAAAATTTTATTTTTAAGTTAGTGTTTCTGTAGAACACATAAGTCTAGGGCCAATTAATTTTGAGATCTACAGAGGACATCAACAAACTGAAAGCCCTGGAAGTCCTGTGGTTAAGATGTTTAATGTATGAATTAATTAACTTTGGCTATGAAAATGCTCTATAACAAAAAACTCCAAATCTCAGTAGCTTACAACTATTATGTATTTTTCATAAGTCCTTTGTGTTGGGTCAGCTGGCAACGGTAGGTGACACAGATCTAGAGCATGTGTTTGTCTTTCTGGGACCCATGTTGAAGCAGTAGTGTTTACCTGGAGAAAACTCCTCTTAGGACAGTGGGCAGAAGTGAGGAGGCCGTGCCAAACATGTTTGACTTGGGTTAAATTCTCTACTTGGACTGGTATACATTATGTCCACTCACATCCCATTGGTCAAAGCAAGTCACATGACAAAACCCCATAATAATAGGTGGGGAAACAGCTCCTCTTACAGAATAGAGATAGAAGAGAATGGATATTTACTGGGCATTAATACATTTTATAACAATAGTGTATGCTCAGGCACTTCACAAACTTACCTGGCCACACAATAACCTTTTTTTTTTTTAATGTTGTTTTCCCCAAATCTCTTACTGCTTAAGATATTATGGTTCTCTGAGCATAACTTGAGTTGATTTTGGACAATTGAGAAAATTAAGTCTCCTATTTCTAAAGTGGTGACTGTGTTATAAATAATAGAAAAGTTAAAGAACCTCTGTTATTATGTTTTTTTCAGAGAAAATAATTTAAAACCATCAATAGTGTTTTGAATTTATAAAGGCTTTTTGCTTGGTAGGATTTTATTGACTGACATATTTATAGCTTTTTGTTCTTTTCTCAAAACAGCCTGTGGCTCAGCTGTTACACTCTATGTATTACAAGCAGAAAATCAGAGTTCCAAGGATGTTGGAATTTTTTTTCCGGGTTAAAGCAATGGAACTGAGTCAAAAATTCTGTGCCCCTATCTCCCACTCAGTACAGGAAAACATGTCTCATGGTCATGTGCATACAATTGCAGCATAATGATATAAGCTACACTTAGTAGGTTTAAAAGTTACAAATCAGGCTTTACATGAATTTATTTTAAACATGTTTCAGACCTATACTAACCAGGAATAGAACCCACTAAGGAAAAAAACACAGTTATCTAAACAGTTGTTACCATAAAAATTAAGACCATTCACCTGAAAACCTATTTATTATACGAGATTTGAAGCACAAAGTGCTCTCTTGATTCAGTTGGATTTGTTCCAAGGATAAGATTATTATCCAAAAAATAAGAGTAGGCTTTTCTTTTCTTTTTTCTTTTCTTTTCTTTTCTTTTTTCTTTTCTTTTCTTTTCTTGTCTAGTTTTATAATCACCTAGGAAATAATGGTGGCTCTCAACATATCTTTCCTCTTTCCTTTTCCAAATGTGATAGAAAAACACTGCTTCTTGTCTCTTGCATTTACAGCCAAATAGATACACAAACACAGACATCCAAATATTGACTCCGCAGGTCCCATCTCTATTGAACTTTTGTAGCAAAGAGGATCGGAGGCAGTAATAATTGGTTATAAAGAATGTATAGGGAAAATCAAAACGCCTCACAAAGTGGCAGTACTGAAGGCATGAATAGCAACTTCATGCTGTGTGAATTTGCTAGGGACACATGCCAATCTAGCTTGGCCTCGGATGGTTATACGTCCCTTCTAAACCAAACTGGCACTTGGCTGCAGCCCTGGGAAAATCCCCTGCGGGAAAAGATCATTGCAACCTTCCTTGGTTTATAATCATTTTCTTTTTGGACCCCAAGAGAATAAATGAAGCTGGAGGTGAGGAGTTCAAGTGAAATGAAGTATAAGAAAAATAAAACAGCAGCAACAGGGTAGAAAAGTGCAAGAAACTAAATCGCCTTGGAACTATTTCTAAATAAGGCAGAAATAGGACGATTAAATGAAGCAGGAAATAATCTGTCTTATATATTAAGCTTAAAAACATGGTATGACGTAGAAAAAAGCAGACAGACTTTGCCGTTTTGCTGAATTCAGATCTTGACCCCACTTCTTACTGGCTTTGTGACTCTGAACTAGTTTATTCACTGATTTGGGGGTTATCTGAAAAAATGAAGATATAGCAAATACCTGGCAGCATTATTGTGACAATTAATTGAGATACCCCATGTAGACTGTGGCTAGAAAGCTGAAAATAACATAAAGATGTTTTTACATAACTCACAGCAGGTATTTTATTTCTTTATTTTGTATTAAATCATAACATTTTACATATTTATGATTCATATTTATGGGTACATGTGATATTCTGTTATACACATAGAATGTGTAATGATAAAGTCAGGGTATTTGAGGTATCCATCACTTTGAGTATTTATCTGTTCTTTGTGTTTGGAACCATTCAAAACCTTAGAGAAGATAGTTTTAAATTTGGAACTAGTTACTATTCAAAAATCAGAGATTTCACTTGAAAATTTAAATTTTTTGCTTTTCTTGAGAATTTGGAAGAGTCGATGACTGAATTATCTGCTGCTGTATAACAAGCCACTATAAAACAAAGTGACTCAAAAACACAATCATATTTTGCTTGCAAATGTGCAATTTGGGCATAGCTTGGTGTAGAAGACTTACTCACTCATGGGCTATCAGCTGGAGTGCCACTGCGGCTGGAAGATCCACTCCTAAGATGGCTCTCACACAGCTGGCAAGTTGGTCCTGGCTGTGGGCTGGGAGCTCTTTCAGGGCTGAGGGCCTGGGGCCTCAGTCACTCTCCATGTGGGCCTCCCCCACTGTCCTGGGCTTACTTACACACCAGGGCGCTGGGATCCAAGGATGAATGTCCTAAGGGAGAGCCAAACAAAAATTGTATTGTCTTTAGGAGCTCTCCTTGGATGTCATTATGTCATAACTTCCACAGCAGTCTAGTTCTATAACCCCTCTCCTCAGATTTCAAGGAGAGAGGCCATAGACTTCCCTTCTTAATGGTGAGAGGCAAGGTTCTAGAAAAGCATATAAATGGGAAATGTTGCTGTGGTCATCTGCAGAAAGTATAACATCCAGTATCGTTGGGCCTGTGTTTTTACATGACCACAATTAGTGGGAGCTGAGTAATGACTGTGCCTTTAACTAGGTCATGAAATCACTGCCCTTTCTGGCTCCTTGACACTAAGTCTGAGCATTAGTTCCATTTCCTAGGCAATGACACTGTTTTCATCTACTAGCATTCAGAGTAAAATGAAGTATCAGCCTTCTGTACTTACTAGGGTGAATTCGCTGTACAAAGCCTGTGAGAAACAACTGACCAAATAAGTAGAGGGTGGAGTAGGAAAAAGGCTGCTGTAACTCAGAGTCCCAAATACACATTAAAACTATATTTTTGACCTCTGAAAAAGAAAGAGATTAGCCAACATAATAATCAAGAAGAACAAAGCTCTTCAAGGTTGGAGAATTCACACTTCTCATACTGTGGATGAGTAGACTTTGCAAAAGCAGGTGCTGAAGGCTAAGGCAGAGATGGAGGTGAGCTGGCATAGCACTGAATGAACACCCCGGCTTACAGCCAAACTTCAAAGACTGGGAGAAAATATTTTTTATTCTCTTTTTGGCTACAGACATTTAAGGAAACCTCTGTCAGGTCACTGGCTGACCACTGAGACAATGAAATGAACACTTCAGAGACCACACACAACCAGGAATATAGCCTTAGCAAAAAAAATTCCAAAAGAAACTAAACAAATAAATTACAGCACCCCTCAGAAACAAACAACAGCAAAATTTGGGGAAAGGGGAAAATCTGATTTTTGGAGTTACCACAATATAATATTACAAGGCATTCGAACAAAAGAAAAGTATGGCCCATTCACAGGACAAATTCATTGACCGAAACTATCCCTGAGGAAGCCCAATGATTAGACTTGCAAGGCAAAGTTTTAAAATCAACTACCATAATATAACCAAAGAACTAAAAGAGACCAGGAAAACAATGTACAAATAACGTGAAAACATTAATAAAAGATAGAAATTATGGGAAGAAGCAAAATAGAAATTCTAGAGCTGAAAAGTATAATAACAGAAATTAAAAATGTACTGCAGGCACTAAACAGCAGATTTAAGTATGCAGAAGAAAGAACGCAAACTTGAATATTGAAAAATTGAAACTATTATTGTCTGAGGATCAGAAAGAAAAAAGAGGGAAAAACAGTAAAGAGAGTCTAAGGGACACATTGAGCACCATTAAGAGTACCAACCTATGTGTTATGGGAACCCATTAGGTGAAGAGAGACAGAAAGGAACAGAAAGATTGTGAGAAGAAATAGTGGCTAAAATCATCTCAAATTTGATTAATCCAAGAACCTCAATAGACTCCAAGCAGAATAAACTCAAAGAGAAGTACACTTAGACACATTATAGTCAAAGAGAAAGAATCATTTTTTTTTCCTTTTCAACTTTTATTTTAGAATCCATGTGCAGGTTTGTTGCATGGGTCTATTGCATGATGCTGAGGTGTGGGGTATGACTGAAACTGTCACCCAGGTAGTGAGCATAGTACCCAATAGGTAGTTTTCCAGCACTTGCTCTCCTCCTTCTTTCCCCTTTCTAGTAGTCCTCAGTGACTATTATTCCCATCTTTATGTCTATGTGTACCCAATGTTTAGCTCCCACTTACAAGTGAGAATGATATTTGATTTGATTTTCGGTGTCTGCATTACTTTGCTTTATATAATAGCCTCCAGCTGCATCCATAATGCTGCAAAGGATATAATTTTACTCTTTTTATGACTTCACAGTATTCCATGGTATATACGTACTACATTTTTAAAACCTTTTATTTTAAGTTCAGCAGTAGCTGTGCAGGTTTGTTACATAAGTAAACTTATGTCATGGGGGTTTGTTGTATAGATTAGTTCATCCACCAGGTATTAAGCCTAGTAGCCATTAGTTATTTTTCCTAATCCTCTCCCTCCTCCCTCCTCTGATAGGCCCCAGTAACTGTTGTTCCCCTCTGTGTGTCCATATGTTCTCATTATTTAGCTCCCACTTATAAGTGAGAACATGTGGTATTTGGCTTTCTGTTCCTGCTTTAGTTTACTAAGGACAATGATCTCCACCTCCACCTATGTTCTTGAAAAGGACATGATCTTGTTCCTTTTTATGGCTGCGTAGTATTCCATGGTGTATATGTACTACACTTCTTTATCCAGTCTACAACTGATGGGCATTTAGCTTGATTCCATGTCTTTGCTATTGTGAATAGTGCTGCAATGAACATACACATGCATGGGTATATTCCTTTTGGTATACACCCAGTAATGGGATTGCTGCATTGAATGGTAGTTCTGTTTTTAGGTCTTTGAGGAATTGCCACACTGTCTTCCACAATGAGTGAGCTAATTTACACTCCCTCTAACAGTGTATAAGCATTCCCTTTTCTCCACAACGTTGCCAGCACCTTCCATTTTTTGGCTTTTAATAATAACTATTCTGACTGGTGTGAGATGTTATCTCATCGTGGTTTCTATTTGTATTTCTCTAAATCAGTGATGTTGAGCTTTTTCTTGTATGATTGTTGGTTACATGTATGACTTCTTTAGTAAAATGTCTGTTCATGTCCTTTGCCCACTTTTTATAGGGTTGGTTGTTTGTTTCTTCTTGTAAATTTGTTTAAGTTCCTTATAGATGCTGGATATTAGACCTTCATCAACTATATAGTTTGCAAAAATTTCCTCCCATTCTGTAGGTTGTCTGTTTACTCTGTTGATAGTTTATTTTTCTGTGCAGAAGCTCTTTAGTTTAATTAGATCTCATTTGTCAATTTTTGCTTTTGTTGCGATTGCTTTTGGCATCTTCATCATTAAATCTTTGCCTGTTCCTCAACCTACAGAATGGGAGAAAATTTTTGCAACCTACTCATCTGACAAAGGGCTAATATCCAGAATCTACAATGAACTCAAACAAATTTACAAGAAAAAAACAAACAACCCCATCAAAAAGTGGGCAAAGGATATGAACAGACACTTCTCAAAAGAAGACATTTATGCAGCCAACAGACACATGAAAAAATGTTCATCATCACTGGCCATCAGAGAAATGCAAATCAAAACCACAATGAGATACCATCTCACACCAGTTAGAATGGCCATCATTAAAAAGTCAGGAAACAACAGGTGCTGGAGAGGATGTGGACAAATAGGAACACTTTTACACTGTTGGTGGGACTGTAAACTAGTTCAACCATTGTGGAAGTTGGTGTGGCAATTCCTCAGGGATCTAGAACTAGAAAGACCATTTGACCCAGCCATCCCATTACTGGGTATATACCCAAAGAATTATAAATCATGCTGCTATAAAGATACATGCACACGTATGTTTATTGTGGTACTATTCACAATAGCAAAGACTTGGAACCAACCCAAATGTCCATCAATGATAGACTGGATTAAGAAAATGTGGCACATATACACCATGGAATACTATGCAGCTATAAAAAATGATGAGTTCATGTCCTTTGTAGGGACATGGATGAAGCTGGAAACCATCATTCTCAGCAAACTATTGCAAGGACTAAAAACCAAACACCGCATGTTCTCACTCATAGGTGGGAATTGAACAATGAGAACACATGGACACAGGAAGGGGAATATCACACACTGGGGACTGTTGTGGGGTGGGGGGAGGGGGGAAGGATATCATTAGGAGATATACCTAATGCTAAATGACGAGTTAATGGATGCAGCACACCAACATGGCACATGTATACATATGCAACAAACCTGCACGTTGTACACATGTACCCTAAAACCTAAAGTATAATAATAATAAAATAAAAAACAAACAAAAGAATAAATAGTCATAGAAATAAAAAAAAAAAAGAAATCTTTGCCTGTTCCTACATCTAGAAGGGTATTGCCTAGGTTGTTTTCCAGGGTTTTATATAGTTTTGGCTTTTACATTTAAGTCTTTAATCCATTTTGACTTAATTTTTTTATGTAGCGTAAAGAAGGGGTCCAGTTTCAATCTTCTGCATATGGCTAGCCAGTTATCTCAGCACCATTTATTGAATAGAGAATCCTATGGGGAATTGCTTGTTTTTGTCAGGTTTGTCAAAGATTAGGTAGTTGTAGATGTGCAGCCTTATTTCTAGCTCTCTATTCTGTTACATTGGTCTATGTGTCTGTTTTTGCACCAATACCATGCTGTTTTGGCTACTGTAGCCCTATAGTATAGTTTGAAGTTGGACAGTGTGATGCCTCCAGCTTTGCTCCTTTTTAGGATTGCCTTGACTATGTGGGCTCTTTTTTGGTTCCATAAGAATTTTAAAATAGATTTTTTTTCTAGTTCCATGAAGAATGTCCTCAGTAGTTTGACAGAAACAGCATTGAATATATAAATTGCTTTGGCCATTTTAATGATATCAGTTCTTCCTATTCATGAGCATGTAATGTCTATCTATTTGTTTGCATCATCTCCGATTTCTTTGAGCAGTGTTTTGTAGTTCTTCTTGTAGAGACCTTTCATTTCCATGGTTAGCTGTATTTCTAGGTATTTTATTCTTTTAGTGGCAGTTGTGAATGGTATTGTGTTCCTGGCTTGGCTCTTGGCTTGACTGTTGTTGGGGTATAGGACTGCTAGTGATTTTTGAACACTGATTTTGTATGCTGAGACTTTGCTGTAGTTGTTTATCAGCTGAAGGAGCTTTTGGGCTTAGACTATGGGGTTTGCTAGGTATAAGATCATGTCATCTGCAAACAGGAATAGTTTGACTTTCTCTTTTCCTATTTGGATGCCCTTTATTATTTTTCCCTTGCCTGATTGCTCTGGCCAGAACTTCCAATACTATGTTGAATAGGAGTGGTGAGAGAAGGCATCCTTGTCTTGTTCCAGTTTTTGAGGGGAATGCTTCCAGCTTTGCATACTCAGTATGATGTTGTCTGTGGGTTTGTTATAGATGGCTTTTATTATTTCGAGGTATGTTTCTTTAATGCCTAGTTAATTTGGAGTTTTTAACATAAAAGAGTGTTGAATTTTATCGAAAGCCTTTTCTGAATCTATTGAAATAATGGTGTGGTTTTTGTCTTTAGTTTGGTTTATGTGATGAATCACACTTACTGATTTGTGTGTGTTAAGCCACCCTTGCATCCAGGGATAAAGCCTACTTGATCATGGTGGATAAGCTTTATGATGTGCTGCTGGATTCTGTTTGCCAGTATTTTGTTGAGGATTTTTGCATCAATGTTTATCAAGGAGATGTGCCTGAAGTTTCCTTTCTTGTTATGCCTCTGCCAAGTTTTTGTATCAGGATGATGCTGGCCTTGTAGAAAGATTTATGGAGGAGTCCCTCCTCAATTTTTTGGAATAGTTTCAGTAGGAATGGTATCAGCTGTTCTTTTACACCTAGGAGAATTTGGCTGTGAATTCATTTGGTCACAGACTTCTTTTTGGTTGATAGGCTATTTATTACTGATTCAATTTGAGAGCTTGTTATTGATCTATTCAGGGATTCAATTTCTTACTGAATCAGTCTTGGGAGTGTGTTTATATCCAGAAATTTATCCATTTCTTCTAGATTTTCTAGTTTGTGTGCATAGAGGTGTTCATAATATTCTCTGATGGCTATATGTATATCTGTGGGGTCAGTGGTAACATTCTCTTTGATATTTCTAATTGCGTTTATACGGATTTTCTTTTTTTTTTTTACTATTATACTTTAAGTTCTAGGGTACATGTGCACAATGTGCAGGTTTGTTACGTATGTATATATGTGCCGTGTTGGTTTGCTGCACCCATTAACTCGTCATTTACATTAGGTATTTCTCCTAATGCTATCCCTCCCACATCCCCCAACTCCACGACAGGCCCCGCTGTGTGATGTTCCCTGCCCTCTGTCCAAGTGTTCCCATTGTTCAATGCCCACTTATGAGTGAGAACATGCGGTGTTTGGCTTTCTGTCCTTGTGATAGTTTGCTCAGAATGATGGTTTCCAGCTTCATCCATGTCCTTACAAACGACATAAACTCATCCTTTTTCATGGCTGCATAGTATTCCATGGTGTATATGTGTCATATTTTCTTAATCCGGTCTATCATTGATGGACATTTGGGTTGGTTCTAAGTCTTTGCTATTTTGAATAGTGCCACAATAAACATATATGTCCATGTGTCTTTATCATAGCATGATTTATAATCCTTTGGGTATATAACAAGTAACGGAATTGCTGGGTCAAATGGTATTTCTAGTTCTAGATCCTTGAGGAATCGCCACACTGTCTTCCACAATGGTTGAACTAGTTTACAGTCCCACCAACAGTGTAAAAGTGTTCCTATTTCTCCACATCCTCTCCAGCACTTGTTTCCTGACTTTTTAATGATCGCCATTCTAACTGGTGTGAGATGGTATCTCATTGTGGTTTTGATTTGCATTTCTCTGATGGCCAGTGATGATGAGCATTTTTTCATGTGTCTGTTGGCTGCATAAATGTCTTCTTTTGAGAAGTGTCTGTTCATATCCTTTCCCCACTTTTTGATGGGGCTGTTTGATTTTTTTCTTACAAATTTGTTTAAGTTCTTTGTAGATTCTGGATATTAGCCCTTTGTCAGATGAAGAGATTGAAAAAATTTACTCCCATTCTGTAGGTTACCTGTTCACTCTGATGGTAGTTTATTTTGCTGTGCAGAAACTCTTTAGTTTACTTAGATCCCATTTGTCTATTTTAGCTTTTGTTGCCATTGCTTTTGGTGTTTTAGTCATGAAGTCCTTTCCCATGCCTATGTCCTGAATGGTATTGCCTGGGTTTTCTTCTAGGGTTTTATGGTTTTAGGTCTAACATTAAAGTCTTTAATCCATCTCAAATTAATTTTTGTATAAGGTATAAGGAAGGGATCCAGTTTCAGCTTTCTGCATATGGCTGGCCAGTTTTCCCAGCAACATTTATTAAATAGGGAATCCTTTCCCCACTACTTGTTTTTGTCAGGTTTGTCAAAGATCAGATAGTTGTAGATGTATTGTATTATTTCTGAGGCCTCTGTTCTGTTCCACTGGTCTATGTATCTGTTTTGGTTCCAGTACCATGCCGTTTTGGTTACTGTAGCTTTGTAGAAGTATAGTTTGAAGTCAGGTAGCGTGATACCTCCAGCTTTGTTCTTTTTGCTTAGGATTGCCTTGGCAATGCAGGCTCTTTTTCGGTTCCATATGAAGTTTAAAGTAGTTTTTTTCCAATTCTGTGAAGAAAGTCAATGGTAGCTTGATGGGGATGTCATTGAATCTATAAATTACCTTGGGCAGTATGGCCATTTTCACAATATTGATTTTTACTAAACATGAGCATGGAATGTTCCTCCATTTGTTTGTGTCCTCTTTTATTTCGTTAAGCGGTGGTTTGTAGTTCTCCTTGAAGAGGTACCTCACATCCCTTAGAAGTTGGATTCCTAGGTATTTTATTCTCTTTCAAGCAATTGTTAGTGGGCGTTCACTTATGATTTGGCTCTCCGTTTGTCTCTTATTGGTGTATAAGAATGCTTGTGATTTTTGCACATTGATTTTGTATCCTTAGACTTTGCTGAAGTTGTTTATCAGCTTAAGGAGATTTTGGGCCGAGATGATGAGGTTTTCTTAATATACAATCATGTCATCTGCAAACAGGGACAATTTGACTTCCTCTTTTCCTAATTGAATGCGCTTTCTTTCTTTCTCTTGCCTGATTGCCCTGGCCGGAACTTACAACACTATGTTGAATAGGAGTGGTGAGAGAGGGCATCCCTGTCTTGTGCCAGTTTCCAGGGAATGCTTCCAGTTTTTGCCCATTCAGTATGATACTGGCTGTGGGTTTGTCATAAATATCTCTTATTATTTTGAGATACATTCCATCAATACCTAGTTTATTGAGAATTTTTAGCATGACTACCTCAGCCAGGCTTATAAGGTCAATTTCAACAGTGATATCATGTTAATGGTATGTATGCTTGATATGATGTGATGAGGGTCAGAATTAATCTCTGTGATCTTTTCCCCAAAACCCATAATATCAGTCTATTTATGAAAAAATGTACAAATCCCCATTAAGAGGCATCCTAAAAAATGCCTGACCCCTCAAAATTGTCTAGGTCATAAACACAAGAAAGAGAAACTGTCACAGCCAACAACAGCTTAAGAAGACATGATGACTAAATATGATGTAGTATCCTGGACCCAATTCTGGAACAGAATAAGAACATTAGCTACAAACCAAGGAAAACTGAACAAAACATGGACTCATGTTAAGTGTAACAATAACATTATCGGAACAACCCTCGTCATCATCATTACCATTATCATCAATGTATCAGTATTGGTTCATGAATTGTAACAAATATACCATTCTAACGTAAGATGTTAGTAATAGAGGAAACCGTGTTCAGGGTATATGGAAACTCACTATACTATCTTTGTAATTTTTCTGTAAACACAAATCTGTTCTAAAAAAATAAAGTTTTTATTTTTAAAAGTCATAAGTGTAGTGATTGTCAAATTTTATTCTACTTAAAGATTAGCTAAGGAAATTTAGAAAAATGTCCATTTCAATTACCTCCCAAAGGTCTTGATTCAGTGAGTCTGGGAAAGAGTGTATGAATCCTCCTTAACATGCTTCCAAAGTGATTCACATTTTAAGACACAGTGGTGCAGAGGAAGGCCACCAGGATTCCATCTCAGCTTGGCTTCTTTCATAATCTGTAAAGAGATCAGCAGCTTTGCTCCCCCAACCCTGCCCCATGAAGATAGGAGAGTATTGTTGTATTTGTGTGAAATTCATGTCTCCAAATCAAGTTTGGGAAGAGACTTCCAGCTTTCTGGATCCCACCCTGCCATGAAAATCAAAGGTGGCTCCCCCTAGAGGAGGCTGGGGTATTGTCAAAACAGGGGTGTTTCTGGATTGATTGTGGGTGGAAATATCAGATATCTGTCCATAACTCCCCAAAGAATGGAGTAAAGTCCATATTCTTAGTAAGGCATGCAAGTCCTATTATTCTCTGGCTCCTGCCTACTTTTCCACTCCCGTTTTCCATTCCCTTGTGCAAATTATACTCGATCCTAGTGAAAATGCTTCCTAAAGTCCCAGTGCTGTTTCTTACCTCTGCAACCATGCAATGCCATTCTCTCAGCCTTAATTACGATTTTCTTCTCATTGCCTACTTATGTTTCAAGATGCAGCAGCAATATAAACTTCCAAATAGATATTTTTTCTGACTTCTCCAAGAAAAATGACAGCAACTTTTCCAATATTTCCTGGTGGCCAGCTATACTTCCACTTCTGGTAGGACACATACTATTGTGGAATGACAGACTTTTCCACTCCCTGTGCACATTAGAGAGCAAGACCCATGCTGAATTTACTGAATTCCTCTTTTTGAAATTGTAGTTCCTATGCTGAATTTGCTAAATTCATCTTTGAAATTGTAGTTCCTGGCATGTTGCCTTGTCAGAGCCATAAATGCTTATGACTGGATGAATAGAATGATAAATTCTTGATTCTACCCATTGTTTTTCAGAGGAAAGATGCCAAATAAATTCAACTAATAATAATGATGCCATGAAACACAACTGGTTTGTGTGTGGTATCATACTTAATTAAAACAAGGAAAAAATCATAAGTACATTCCCAGAAGAAATTTGACGCAACAATAGCAAAAGAGCTATATCTTGTAATTTTGAAGTATTCAGTAGGTACCCTGTGGATGTTGAAATAAGCCCTAATAAGGCTTAAAAACTCAGGACTAAAGAATAGCTAGAAGCTAACATTGAGGATCCAACTGGTTATACATTTTCTCTATAATTAAATTAGAACCTTCTCAAGGGAAAATAGCATTATTCCAACCTTATGCCAAGACCTGCAGGTACTTTGCATTCTTCAAATAATGCCCAGAAGGTTGTAGAGAGCTTCAGTAGCTCCCATTTTACAGTAATGAATCCTGAAGCTCAGCAAGTTAAAGTGTTACCCACATTCACTGTTTAATGGGAGGCAGAGCTGAGGCTCACAGCCTGGCTGTCTGTACTTCTCACTGATTTCATCTCTCCCCTTCCTTTCATTCTCCCCACCTCTGCTGGACCTGGCAGGAGACACCAGGTGAGTTGACCAACTACTGTTATCATTGCTAAGAATGATGTTACCTGTGTTTTTTTGTAAATGCCCTTTGTCAGATTGAGGAAGTTTCCTTACATTGTTTTTGACTATCTTCATTATGGAAAGGTGTTAGATTTTTTTATTTTATTTTATTTTATTTTATTTTATTTTATTTTATTTTATTTTATTTTATTATACTTTAGGTTTTAGGGTACATGTGCACAATGCGCAGGTTTGTTACATATGTATCCATGTGCCATGTTGATTTCCTGCACCCATTAGCTTGTCATTTAGCATTAGGTATATCTCCTAATGC